>NC_141033.1:31405000-31597500 GCF_052040795.2 Danio rerio | reverse complement strand
ATTTTTTTTTGTGTGCTGGGCAGTACATTAGATGTGCGGCCATACTGTGGGGGGACCTCGCATGATCGAGGTCTCCAAAAAGTTACGGTTGTTAATTATGGTTAGTTTCTTAAACAGCAACTGATGCTTGTGAACTTATCTTAAAACCAAAAAGTTGATTGTTTATATTTAATGAACATTAATACCACAAGACTAAAATTACATCTATAAAATTAACAGAATAATGATAAAATAAAAATGCCTACATTATGTTTCACCTAAAGTGTTTATAAATTAACAAAACCAAAAAAAAAAAAAAAAGCGTGATATGTCTGTGGGTGACATTAAATTTCAACTCTAACAAAGCCATAATATTTTGTTGGATAAGAACAAATATTTGCCAGATAAAATCTTGTGCTGGTATGTTTCAGTTTTACTTTGACTCATAGTGTTTTCAAGTGTATTTTTCTTTTTTAAATAAATGATAACAAATTAACAGTAGGCTTTCAGACCCGACGAGAGGCCTTCACTCTAAGTGACCATTTATATTTAAATATAATATAATGATAAAACAATCCATGTAGTCCTTATATATTGTAGAAATTTGGAGAATTTAAAGATTTGTTCAGGGAAAGATTGTTTTCTTTTAAACTCTAGTACACAATTCATTCTTGTGTGTAGATTGTTTTCTTATTACACTCAATCTTACAGCCAAATCTGTGCAAAACATGCAGCTTTGTATGCATGACTGATTCTGAAAAAGTACCATTTGAAATTACTAAAATTTACATCCCATTTAAGCAGCCCACAAACCTAAAAACACACATTTAAAATGTAACAGATTGAAATGTGCAGAAAAAATTTTGGGAACAAAAAAGCATTAAAAGTAATTTAATTGACCACATGTTGTGGTCTTTTAATATTACTGCAAACTGACATGCACACAACTATTTAAAATATTTGCAAGGGTGGCCACACTCCAACAGATCCCATCATGATGCAAGCCAAAGATTGGGCAAAAATGTAAATTAATTGATAAAAGAAAGAAAAAGGAACAAGCGTATCGGGTGAAGAGGAGAGAGACTATCTTGAGCAAAACTTGATGAAAAGTTTGTTTCTTTGCCTCAATGGAATTCAGTCTTTTCAGACTTTCAAGAGCGGCAAACATGAGTTTATGATCAG
Source organism: Danio rerio (assembly GCF_052040795.2). NCBI lineage: Eukaryota > Metazoa > Chordata > Actinopteri > Cypriniformes > Danionidae > Danio > Danio rerio. Next base: position 31,596,339 of record NC_141033.1, on the reverse strand, counting down.
GGTCACCGTGACAAGAGGGGATACATGGTGTTCTCCATTTCCACTGCAAGCGGAAAGAAACATGACAACTTTGAAGATTTTGACAGCTCGAATGAGAGAGAATGGCAGAGTAATGGCTATATGCTTGTGTTTGCAAGATTAGTGCACGTGCCTCAGGATAAAAGTGGCCCGACTGAAGCTTTTTTTGTGGGATTCCTGAATGTCTTAAACGCAGCTGTGAAGAAGTGAAGCTTTCTCTCACTTATCTTCTTGTAAAATGCCAGTAAGCCACCAAATGTCAGCCGAATGTCACTTCCTTTTCCATCTGTACTTCAGTCTTTCATTCGAGAGAGTGATTTTGAGGTCTGACACAGGGGATGTGCAAACGGTGGTGAATAGCTTATTCGGAAAGCTTGCAAATAATTGAATAACAAAGGCTGTTTCTTAATTCCAAAAACACAGAGAATGGACTCCTGTTCTCTGGTGGAGACTGGTCTTGCCAAGTTACCTCAGAGGAAGGAATTCGGGAGTCAGCAAGAAGAGAGAATGTGTCCTGTGAGAAATGAGATGCTGCTATCATCCTGATGGTCACATGACCTTCACACATTTTTAGCAGAAAATTATTTGAATATTACAGCATTCATACAACGATTTATTGTTTTTCCCCCATTTTATTCTTATAACATGTACAAAAACCTTATAAATATACTTTCCACATTACAAATAAAACACATTTTTATTTGAAATTCAGCAAATAAACACCCTTAATGAGTTTATGCCTTTAGTAAGGTTTTCATGTTAATGTTTACTTTTTGTCTAATTTAGGGAAACTCCTGAGATTATTAAGATTTATCACTAAACTTTAATATTTCCCAGTACTGGTTTGCAGCTGGAATGACATCTGCTGTGTGAAACATATGATGGAATAGTTGGTAGTTCATTCCACTGTGGCAACATCTAAAATAGAGATTAAGCCAAAGGGAAACTAAAGAATGAATGAACTTCAATAATAAATCTAAAATACATCCATTTCCACCTGCTTTATACAGCCGCATTGACTTTTGGGACTTCCCAAGCGACTTCTGTGCTCAAGTCTGCATTAATGCATCCTCAACATCAAGAACGCATCTGGGTTCTTCCCCGTGTCCACCATTCTTGCAGTCTTGAGAATTGGAACTGAAATTTTTGGCGGTTGATGATGACTTTACATGAGAACAAAAGGACGCAAGATCGCTGAAGAATGCGTATTGAGAAACAGCCAAACAGAAAATTAAATAGAAAAAGAGTAATGAAACTGTTAACATTTAAAACATTTATTTCACAGTCAGTCTAACATTATATTTATTCCCATGATGGAAATAATTACATAAATACATTGTATAAATACATGAACTGTATGAATACATAAACAAAAATTAGCATTGATTAAGAATTATTAAATTCTATTTAAGTCTTATTTTACAGAAACAAATTTCTAAAAACATAAACATCAAATACTCTACATATAATGCTAAAATCTGTTTAATCTGCATGGTCTGACTTTGCTATAATATAATATAATATAATATAATATAATATAATATAATATAATATAATATAATATAATATAATATAATATAATATAATATAATATTATATAACTGGTATACATTCTAATTTAAAGGAAAAAATAAAGAAGTAAAACACTAATATTGTTCTAATATCGTTTCGATTTTAATCATATTCAAGATTATAATGAACATAAGTAACTACATACATGTTTACAAGGCATATATGAAATATTAAACAACAAATGTAAATGTGATAGTAAAAACGATTTTTCTTTTAGTTATCATTAATACAATTATGTGTATATAGCCCATTCCTAACTCAATGGAATATTCATACAAAAACAGATACTTTTTCACAAGGCATGCGCTATATATAAATACACATTACATTATAAATACACGTTACATTACATTACTTTTGTCAAAGCCAGATACACTTTAACACACCGCATCTGTCATTTCATCCTTTCCTTCTTACAATTTATTATGTCTTTCAGAACCTCCTCGTGCTCCCTAAACACTGTCAGCCATCAGATCATAACAATCCATTAAAGTAATCACTCCAGATAAGTCAATTTTCATAAAGGGTGTTAGATTAAACTTTAATGAGATTAGTCCAATTTATGTACCATTTTATTCCAGGTTATAAATCGATAATCCGCTGATTGTATTATTCACTCAAGCAAAGCGCTTAAATAGCTGCTGCCGCCAATCTGGGCTTTTATTTGATCATTGTACACATCCTGTTTCACAGCAGGGCATCCTATTGGGACCGTTCACCAGCAAACACATATATTTTTAGTCTCTTCAACGCTGTGTGGTGTAAAAAGACAACAAACAAGGAGGAGAAAAGAAACTACCAAGAGGGATGAGGAGTGAAGAGGGGAGGAGAAAAAAAATCCAAGGATGTAAAAATAAAACTGATGGGGAAACAGAGACTTGCTTTTTTCATTTTTCATATATTTAAAGCTGCAGTCAGTAGGCTTAGCCTCTTTGTCTCCATCTCTGTTTAAAACCTGAAAGTGCAGTTGTTTGTGGAATGATCATATTTATACGAGTTGTAGAGTATATCGGCATGGCTCCTCAAAGTGGGTGAATCTGTTTGGAGGTGAATGTGTGGCTGTCAATGTTGACAATGTACCTCACAATCACAGATTCTACATTCTGTTGTGCTCAAATAAGAAAAAAAAAGTCTGCCATTTTTATCCTGACCAACTGAGAAAAAGCATTGCAATACATTGCGCTACCAATGGTGTTTAAATATAACATTTGCTTAGCTCATATCACGTCAAAACATGCCAATTATTATTGTTTTACTTTGTTTTCAGCATTGTGGAACTCCATATTTTAGTGTCTACGATCATCACTTTTAGGTTTGTATCTCTACACCAGAGATGCCAAAACTAGGGCCAAAGTTGGCTCATGCAACCTTTGATTTGGCCCACCATCTTATCTGAGAAGAGGGGGGAATGATGGGAATGGTTTAGAGAGTGTCATTTTAAATTGAATTTAACTTTTTATTTGTTTGTTTTATTGTTAGGCTACATAAAAAAACTAACTGAAATTAAATGTTTTAATTTAAATGCTGTTTAGTTTAAAATGTACATACTGTCACCCAACTGAGGACAATGCAGAGACTTTGGTGAGCAAATCAAGGCAAAGGCGGATTCTGCTTGACTAGTGCATTCAGCATTAAATTCCACTGTGTCATAAATGTGATTGTATCTGTTTTTATTGCAGTAAGTTATAATTAATATAAAGTTACACTGCATTAAATAATATGATTTAAAGGATGTTTTCTATTTACTTTTAAATATTAGGAAATAAACTAGGAAATTACCCATGACAACTTTAATTTAAATTAGTTTGGTATATTTATCTTTAGTCCACGGCAGTCCATTATATTTGGTTTTGCCCCCACATATGAAAAGGTTTGGGAACCCCTGCTCTACACTCTAATCTCTAATATTCATTACGTACTATATATTCATACGTTTAACACTAGAATTCCTGGGGCAGTTAGTTTGACCGTTTTTTATGTTTTGTAATTTAATGTAATAAAATACAGTATTAATACATACAATACAGTATAAACCCATACAACTTTAGTACCCTGACTTCCTAAATATTTGAATATTTCATTCTAACATTGTTATTTTATTAAAATGAGAGTTCATCATATTTATATGATCTAATTTTCATCTCACCACATGCATTTCAGCTTTTACTTCTCTTTCTTGTGCCTTTGAATATGTATACCTTTATTTCCAACACAGGCTCATTGTGGATACGTACCCCCGTCTACATTTGTGGAGAGCAGGAATTATGTAGCCATTTCCTAATACCTTTCTGCTAATGACAACATAACTTTCTATTAGCAAAAACATAACTTTACTTTAAATTTTTATTGTGGTAAAATATTATCTCGCTTGCCAAACAAAGTGAGATCAGTCTAGTAACTCCTACAAAAATGATAGACTAAATTACAAATTTTTTTTTTTAGGATAATGACTTCATAAAATATGAAAACTCACATTTGATTCTGAGTTTAATTCTAGAATTTCAGTAGAAGCTTAGAATATGAATATGACAAAAAATTATTTAATTTGGTAAAGTATGATTTATTTATATGACCGCTGTGGCCATTCTAGTAAGGAATTTGCTCTAATTGTGGTGAGAAAAGGTCATAAATGATCCTAACATGTGATATAGTGTTTCTAATTTAGTATAATCCTTATACCTTGAAGGTGCCCTATAATGAAAATCTGGGCATACCAGGGCATAGTAGATCAATAAAAGATCATTCTATGGAAATGGGCATACCGTGAGCCTCAGACACTGTATCCTAGGTCTCATGTAAATCCCATGAGTGTATCCGGACCTGATGAGCAGCCATGTCATCAAGTTCTGATATCATGTGATACATTTACACACTGAGTTATTTTTAAGCGTAAATTTCACTCACTATGTATGTGGGACTTTTATTTTGAAAATGTGAGCGCCAAATTGTTTACTGTGCATTACTGGGCAACGAGACATGTTTCAATATCACCTCAAGATGCAAAATTGACAGATTATACATTTATTCATCTCCACTCTGAAGAGGCATAAGGTATGTTTAGTTAAGTTTTTTGTTAATTTACTGTGTTTATTGTGAAATTTGATACGTTTGTTTCAACAAACAGCCTGCTCAAAATTCATGCTCATGTCGAGGTTGATAACAATTCCTGGCTGTATTTTTTGACTATAGCTTCAAAATACAAAGCCATACATCTCTATCAAGTTTAAATATAATTTAGCATTTATCCACAACAGATCTGGTGAGCAAAATAGGTTAACATTACTCTGATTGGGTTTATATTTGTCCGTGTTCAACGTACATGTACATGTTCAACGTACCTCTGTTTGTCTGCAAGAGCTGCAAGTGGAGCTGAGTGGAGCTCATTAATATTCACGACAGTAAGCCACATATGGTCAATCATGGACCTTCTGATTCTATGGGTATTTTATGGAGTAATAAATGTGCATATAAAACCATTTCTGGAGATTTTTTTAACTTACCAAAGCTATAAACCTTCTATGTAGATATCAGAGAACAATTTAACTTACTAAACCAATGCAGTATATGGCACTTTTAATTAGTATTCTAGCCAGGATTCCTCTGTACTCTATATAGACGTAACACAATGACGTAAAGACAAACAAGGGCAATCTCATATTTCCATGTAAACATAGCACCAGTCAAATCAGAAAACATCATTACAAGCTTTGTAATATTAATAATGCTAAGGTAAGGATATTCTGAAGGTTCTGTTCTTAAAGTGTCAGACATAGACCAAAAACATATACATAGTACCTAAAACTTTAAATAGTACATTTTGGGTACAGTACGAATGCATATCTCATAGGTACAAGCATGGTACTTTAATTTGATTTTGAAAAGGTACCACCCTAGTTAGTTTTTGAAAGTGCACAGAAAAATAGATTCTGAGTAATTTTTTTTTTTTAGATTTATTTTGGGCCTTTTTTGGATAGGACAGTTTTGAGACAGGAAGCGAAGTGGGAGAGAAAGAGGGGGTAGGGTAGGGAAATGTCCTCGAGCCAGGATTCGAACTCACAACACCCTGACGTGCTATTGCACCATATGTCGGCGCGCTAACCACTAGGCTATTGCGCCGACATTCTGAGTATTTTTTTAAGCAAAATAATGATAAGAAAGTAGAGACTGCAGCTTTAAGTTATTTTCCTCTGGCCTTTTTCTGTCTCATTGAATTGGATTCTAATATAAACACAAAGGTGCATCTCCAGCTCTTTAATCTCAGTTTGTCTGGCAGGGCTCGATCACAGCGGAGGAGCCGTCGGGTGATTGAACAGAAGAATGGAGAGATATGCCTCTAATAGAGCATTGTCCAGCAGTGAGCAGCTCTGATGGAGCTCCCGGCGGAAGGGCTTGTGAAGCAAGCAAGGTTAATTTGAAATGTGTCGTGAGCAACGGTGCACAAAAAAAGCTTTTCCTAACTGCAGCTGGCTGCTCCGGTCCCTGGCCCTGCCCTCACGTGTGCTTGAAGGCAGCAGGACTCCACAGGGACCATCAGCGTCTGTCAGTTTGCTGGCTGTGGTGTTGATGTGTGTCTGTGAACACATACTTCTGCAGTTCTTTACTGTGATGTTGGGGTTAGAGTAATGCTCTGAGTTGAAATTAATTTAGCGAACAGCCTTTGTGGCATAATGCCGATTTCCACACTGCCAAAGGAATGTCTTGCACCTTTTATTTAGAAAGGCATTAACAATTCAAGCAAATAGAGTCTGGCAATGCAGTTGATTTAAAAACACATACTTGACTTAGATGTGCATTAACTTCACTTTTCTATTTGTCTGCAAAACTTTTAAATATTTAAAGAGATAAAACTATCTGAAATGACTTGTACTATCTGCTTGCTAAGTTGTGACGTATCGGTGATGTATAAAAATACTGTTTCCAGGTTCAAGCCGCTACTCATTTGAATTGAGAAAATATTTGTTTATGTTAGTCATATAAAGCATTAAAGTGAATTTTATTTAAAATCATGGTGTACACAACCATACTGCAACACAAATACCACATTTTTTAACAATTTATAAAAAATCACTTTTTGGCCAATATATTGCGATCGTGATTTTCAAAAGTATCACATGGCTTTGCAAATGTTTATTATTACCATTTGATGAGTCTCTCCATACAGTTTGATAGAGTGCTTGGACCCAGAAGCCGCTTTGCATGACGTCACACTTAACAAGCGGATATTGAACTTCAGTCAGTACAGATAAGCTGATAATTATTTTGATCTTATGGCCACAAACTGAATTAAACATTTAGATTTACTTATTTCTAGAAATATGCATTAGTTATTAGTTAACCAGACCACCTATTTTGTGATTCTGCACAAAAAAATCACTATATCCAACGCAAAATCAACAAAAAGTCACAAATTTTTAGAATCCTGTAAAATTCTTAATTAAACACAAAATAATCGCAAAAAAGATAAATAATCTCATAAAACATCCAATTCCAAACCATATAATCAAATTATATTTATTTCAGTTGCAATTTTTTGTTTTACATGACTTATAGACATTGCATACACAGCGCATGTGATGTATTTGAGTGTCTTTTGAAAAATTACATCTCACCTGTGCCCTTATAATCAATACATTAGATGGAAGTGGGTAAAATTGTTTTGCAGCCTGTGCAGTAAGCAAACATGGATGAAGCGTGAGGGATTTACATGTGAAGTCAATGTAAAGATGCAATTACACATCCTGTGGCACAAATGTGCGTTAGACGTGCTTCAGACTGCAAAAGAATGTTTGAGCAAATAAACCAGGGCAATAGAACAAACAGAACAGTAAACAGCTTAAACAAAACAGCAACCCAGTGAACGTGACCAAATTGAATGACATTATTTGTGCTTTACATGTATGGCTGGTATTATGGTGTGCGTAAAATCGATAAATCTTTTAGTTTAACTCTTTTTCTGCAGTTAACAAGAGAAAACGCTGATACTGTGGTTTTGGGCCTCATCTCCAATAATGATGAGACCGCGTACTTGGATGAGGTTCAGAGGCTCACATCATGGTGCCAGGACAATTTCCTTTTTCTGAATGTGAACAAAACTAAGGAGTTGATTATGGACTTTAGGAGGAGACAACAGCAGCCCTACACTCCTCTTATGATCAGTGGGACCCCCGTGGAGAGGGTGAGTAGTTTCAAGTATCTCGGTGTAATTATCTCTGAGAACCTGACTTGGACGACACACATTGAAAGGCAAGTAAATAGAGCCAGGCAAAGGCTGTACCATCTGCGACAGCTGAGGAAATTCAGGGTCTCTCCAGCAATCCTGAAAACTTTCTATTCAGGGACCGTAGAAAGTGTTCTGACTCAAGGTATCTCAGTGTGGTATGGAAACAGCTCAAACCAAGACCGCAAAGCACTTCAAAGAGTTGTGCATTTAGCTGAGCGCATCTTTGGGTCTGCTTTCCCCTCCTTGCAGGACATCTATATTAAATGCTGTAAGAATAGAGCTGTTAAAATCTGTAAGGACTTAAACCATCCTGACAATTATCTATTCACTTTGCTTCCATCTACAAAACGATTTCGTAGCTTGATGGCAAAAACTGAGAGACTTAGGAGGAGTTTCTTTCCCCAGGCCATCAGGCTACTAAATTCTAACCCGGTGTTACACATTACGTGATTTTTTCGTATTTATCATTGTAGTAGTCAAATTCATAAGTACATCATATTGCTGCAATTCTTATTAGCTTGTATAATTTTTTGCACATTTTTTTTTTTGCACCCTTTTTCTTTTTCTTCTTTTTCCTTAATATTTAATTTTTTGTTTATCTACACTTGCACTATCTCTGGAGTGGACCTGACCTACATTTCACTGCTGGTCATACTTTGTATAACTATGTATGTGACAAATAAAACTTGACTTGACTTCCCTGCCATTGATGAGTTTTACAGCAATCCGTGTTTTAGGTGTTTTACGGTAGGGGAAGCCCTAACGCATGTCTTTAGAGGTACATAACATCTGAGAAAAGTAAGATCATGGATAAAAATAAGAGTTATTTTTTACTTCCTTTGTCTCAACCTCTACCGTTTTAGATCTGTTTTAGCTCTTGTGTTGACAAAAGACTAAAATAAAGAAGATTATTTTATAATGTTTTATGAAAATATTTTTATGATATTTGTCATTTTCATTGTGTCAGATTGCACATCTAACATAGTAGACTAGCTAATATGTTAAATAATATGATTTCAAGGTTCCACCACAAAATCAGTCATTTTTATAGCAAAAAAATCATTTTAAAAAATCAGGTCTGGTTAACAGTAAAATAAAACAGTAAATAAAAAAATAAAACAGATAAATAACAGTAAAAAAAAACAGTTAAATTAACATTTTTTTAAATATACATTATTTTGTTGAAAAGAAATTTAACTAGAACAGTGCAGTATTTATCTGTTTGTTTGTTTACTTAGATTGATACACATTTTTACTTACTTTTACTTATTAATATTAAAAATAAATTAATGCCTGTAAGGCACTGCATATAATCAGTTGTTTGATATGCAAAAACAGAAACAGTACAGATAAGCCTGAAACAATGTCCATTTTATGTCTGATAAATGTCAATTGACCAGTTTTATCAATTAAAATAATTTGTAAAAACAAAGAAAATAAATAAATAAATAAAATGTAAGTTAATACTGGTTTATACATCAGTGATGTAAATGTAAATGAATAAAAATTAAATTAATAAGATGTAAAACAGAGTTTTTGCAATTCTAATAAATACACAGTAACGCACTTTATATTTAGAATAATTATTTAGCACTTTTCTTTATGCAACTTTCACATGGTCGCCCACTGAAGCTAAGCAGGGTTGCGCCCGGTCAGTACCTGGATGGTAGACCACATGGGAAAGCTAGGTTGCTGCCGGAAGTGGTGTTAGTGAGAAAGCAGGGGGCACTTAACCTGTGGTCTGTGTCGATCCTAATGCCCCAGTATATTGATGGGGACTCTGTACTACACTGTGAGTGCTGTCTTTTGGATGAGACGTTAAACCGAAATCCCAGGATGTCCTTCGAAAAATGAGTAGGGTTTAACCCCGGAATCCTAGCCAAATTTGCCCACTGGGCTCAGTCCATAACTTCACAACAATCCTCATATGATAATTGGCTTCATCACTCTGTCTGCTCTCCACCAATCAGCTGGTGTGTGGAGTGCGGTCTGGCACAATATGGCTGCCATCGTGTCATCCAGGTAGATGGTGCACACTGGTGGTGGATGAGGAGATTCCCCCCATTGTGTAAAGCGCTTTGAGTGTCTACAAAAGCACTATATAAATGTAAGAAATTATTGTAAGATTATTATTTGTCTGTTTGTTTATTAATGAATTGGATTTGTAAAACCTAGAGTATACAAACCATTTTAAAGTGTTGTAGGATTTTTTTTTCACAGTTATGTTCAGTGGTAGCCATAATTATGCAACAAATACTGAATTTATCACAGAACACAAGTTTAGCACCACATAAACACCTTCATATGGGAGGATTGAGCTTGAAACACCCACAGAGCAGTGCTAGAGACATATGGTGCGATCAGACACAAATCTCCATTTGTATCATTGAATAATAAAACCCAGCGTCCCCAATGAACTTTCCTCACTTGAAATCCTCTCTGTGGATCCCATCCAGCAAGCAGAGCACATATGGCCAATGAATGGCTACTGTCCTCTACGCCCAATGTAGGTCACTGATTCATTGTCAGTCGTTCTCAATGTGGTCATCATATTTTGCATCTTCACACAGAATCACTCACACCTGATTGTCGCACACTGTGGTTTATGGGCGCACGCGACAGGCGTAGGAGTGACAGGACAGGCGACGTTGAACAAACGGGATGTGCCCATTCATAAGCAAGCATGTCGGAAGCTAATAACACACACACCAATGTGTGATTCAGACACATTTTGGAAGTTGCATTAATCACCGCTCTGTAGGAGGTGCAGTCTGGATTTTGTTTGAACATGTGGGTGTGTTATAATTATTTTCAAGAGTGAAAACATGCCTCGTCTAAACACACACAAAAATACTGGTTTTCCTACTCTCGACATCAGCAGGTGTGTGGATGTCGGCTCTCTCTGTGGTCTTCCTCCATCTGAAGGTGGCACAGAGTCAGGCCAGACACCTCAAACAAACATTAATAGATTTGTCCTGGTAAGGACGGAGACACATTGATGGAAAACACGGCCCAGGGAACAACAGACTGCCCAGATAAGGACTGCTGGCTCGGAAAAAATGCAATTCAGATGGCATTCTTTGTTCACTTTTAATTGAATCTATTTCGCTGTTATACTGTATCTTTGGAGAGGACAATTACTCCCTGCGATGTTGCCAAGGGTTTCAAAGCACAAGCAATAATAGAAAACAACACAATATCAAGGACAGCAGGAGGAAATATTCCTTCAGGACTCAGCGGAAAGGTTGCTGTTGTAAATTTGACTATTTCCATGTTAATCATGTTTAAATGAGAATCTAAAATGGGAGAGTTATTCACAGTGTTTGTGACAAATGCGAGAAGGGGTTTTTATTGCAGAACTTTACTGCTTTACAAATGAACGTGGGCTGAAAGTGATCATTTAAATCGCTTTAATTAAATTCAGTTAAATGGGAGGATTTGCAACCTGTGCCCCGCTTTCTTTGTTTACATTGAATATGAGGTAAATCACTTCAGATAAAAGCTTTTGAAAGTACAATTTTGACCAGCTCCTGTTTTATTTGGGAATCGAACCTATGACCTTGACATCACCAGTTACGAAATGTTTCATCAATCCTATTACAATTGAATAATGGGCTCTAAAACATTTTGAGCTTGTCCACTTTCTACTTCCAGAGGCAGTCGAAAACACATTTGATCTGATTGCTTTTGTAGTGTAGCCACAAAAACCTATTTTACCTCCAGCTATTGACCAACATGTTATTATTATAAGATGTTTTGTATTCAAGGTATTTAAACTTCACTTTGTTGTGCTAAAACATACAGATTAGAATACAGATTAGTTGTCTTCCACACCCTTTCTATTTCCCATGAGCTGCATTACATGGGATTGTTCATTCAAAACTGCTTGTATGCCATGCTAAGCGCGCTCACAAAAGTCATGTAGAGCATAACGAAATAAGAAAGAAGGATCTTAAAGAAACTGAATACAAGTTGTCACAAAACACATATTTAAATCCATGCTAATATCAGAAACACAGCCTTACTTGCAGAAATTTGAAATATTATTAATTCAACTCACCATATAGCAAGAATGCTTTAAATTGATCAAATGAAATGGCACTGAGGAAGGATGTTTGCTGCTGAAATGTGGGTTAATAAGACATACTGTTTCTCATATTCCTTGAGTAATGTGTCTTTAGCAGTATATTAGAATGACTTCTGAAGGATCACGAATCACTGAAGACTGAAGTAGTTACTACTTAAAATGACATTTAAAATATAATTAAATAGAAAAATGTTACATTTCCCACTATGGATGGTTGTACTCTCAGTGCTGGGTTGTGGCTGGAAGGGTATTAGCTTACAAAAAAAATTGCAAGTAATTTGTGGTTCATTCTGCTGTGTTGACCCCTGATAAACAGGGAAAAGCAAAAGAAAGGAAAATGAAAGAAAAATGTAATCATATTTCACTATTTGTATATTATTTGTTGACATCTGTGGTTCCATGAAACTTGAATATGTATTTATAGAGAAAATTATTTCTTAATATTGTTAAAATGTATTGTTTGTTTTAAAAATGTTCACTGAGATCTAGATTAAAGCTAGATTAAAGACCTATCTTTTTAGTAAAGCATACACAATGCATCACATAACAGTATGATGCATGAGTGTGCACCATGCAGGTGAGTGGGCTTGACAAACCACCTGTAGAACACACTCCTCATGTATTGGTGCATCAGACATTGTGTTAGAAATAATCATATGCTTTTCATGTTTATTCACATAACTGCTATTGTTATTCATAGTTGTACTTCAATTTTGCCTTAACATTTAATATCTCTTTAGTTTAAATAATTCTCTTAGTTTAAATAAACTATGAACAGCAGCTACGCTAATTATATTCTTTGTTCCTTGTTTCCACATGGGGATACTCATCCAAAGGCTTCTAGAGATTTTCATGTTGTCCTAACACAAATTGATTAAGTTAACTTAACACCTTTAACAAATTTAAGTTGATTGAACATGAAAAAATTAAGTTGCCCCAATGAAATCTCAAGAAGTGTGTTGTTTCAGCTCATTTCAAATAAGTAGTTTGAACAAGTAAAAAATAAATTTTTTTGAGTGTGTGAAAAGATGATGCCAACCATAGAGGACTTCTAGAGGCATCTATAATGCTGGATCAGGCCGTATTCTGAGCAGATGCTGTGGCGGTCATAGAGGAGCAGAGCGTGTGAGACCCATTCCCAAAAGACCCCAGTGACAGACGAGTCTTTGCATTGATACTGTGGGCCAGCCTGAACACCCACCTACTCATACATGTGTTTCTCCATGATGGACATCCAGTGTTCTCCAGCCTCCAGCTCCTAGACTGCAGCTCTGCACAAGAAGTCTGGCCAAAGAAGAAATGGAGGTCTCTCTCAAGCCTGGTTTCTCTCAAAGATTTTTTTTTTTCCTTCACTTTCGTCAACTGGTGAAGTTTTGTTCCTCACCACTGTCATCACTGGCAGACTTGGTTTGGGTCTTGTTGAGCTGTGCATCGATGTATTTGCTCTACAGTGTTTGAACTTTCAGCAACAAAAAGCCACACTGAAACCACACTGAACTCAACTAAACTGAACTTCAACTCAAAACTGGACTGACACAGTTTCAATTTACTATAAATTTACTATGTTAAGCTGCTTTGACACAATCTACATTGTAAAAGTGCTATAGCAATAAAGATGAATTGAATTGAGACAACAAGAAGGAATTAAGTTAACTTATTCATCTTTTTAAATTCAAGTGGATTGAACATTACAATTAAGTTGCCATGAAAAACCCTGAAGAATTGTGTTGATTCAGCTCATTTTAAATAAGTAATTTAAGCAAACAGCAAACATAATTTTTCAGTGTACTTTTGAATTGTAATAATCTTTCCTGACATTTTGCTGTACTATTGTAAACAATATTATCTATTGAAACCTTTTTTTATTTTTTTAATTTACAAAGTTTTTTTATAGGAAATACTGTTTATTCATATTGTTGAAATATATTAGGGAAAATGTTTGTTTATTAGAACTGTTCACTGAGATGATCATATATTAGGGAAAATGTTTGTTTATAAGAACTGTTCACTGAGATGATCTTTATATTCCCTCACTAACTCCCTCCCTTTCCCTCAGCTTATTCCCATCTTTATTAAGGGTCGCCACATTATAATGAACCCCCAATTACTCCAGCACGTTTTACAAGCTGATGTTCTTCCTGCCACAAAACAGCCTGGAGAGTACACGAAAGCATACTCACACTATGTACAGTTGTCTTGAACTGGGCCAAAGCACGCTTGCCCCCCCTCACATCTCCCCCGACGGACCGCACTTACATTACATTCAGGCCTGGGCACGCTTACGTCATCGATGCTGCGCTGTTCAGTAAGCGCTCTCGCTCAGCACAGTGGAGATTTCTCTAGTTTTATTGTTTTAGTCATTTGGGATGCAGTGACAGTCAATATTTCACAGAACAGATCAGCCACACTCATAAACAATCGTAAAGTCATCGTGCTGCTGGAATTAGGAGGTTTGCTGAAAGTGCAGCTGTAGTGCAGTAACGGGTTTGCGTTTTTCATAAACTATGGCAGTTTGCGTTCACTGAATGGTAAGAATGATTAATAAATCCATATTAAACAGTGCCCTAAAAGTCGTGTCTCGATTTCAGTTTCAGCTTAGGCGCGTTTTGCACCGACACACAAGCGTACCCGCACCAAAGCCCAAGTAAACTGAGCCCGATTCAGAGCACTAACACTTCTCAAACGATCCAGGAAATGGGCCTGGGCACGGTTAGGATAGCATAGTGTGTGTAGGCCCTAACTCATGCAACCCCAGAGCTGGGAAACCCCACATACACACACACACACACACACTATATCCAATTTACTTAATTAAATTCACCTTTACCCCATCTTTGGACTGTAGATGTAACTGGAGCACAGAGAGGAAATCCACATGAACACATGGAGAACATGCAAAACCCACATCCTGGCTCAGCGGTGACATGAACCAAAGTCCTTACTGCTATGAGCCAACCTCCAGTAAACAATCCAGTAAAACTTTTAAATGCTACCAAAACTTTAAAAAATTGCATGTTCTCTAGTTTTATTTTAATGATCTGTAATGTAACGGCTCCTCAGTTTAACAAAACGTGCACAGATGTCTGCTATCGTGAATAATGAATATTTGGACATCCTAACTTTTTTCATACTGCGTAATATGGAAATATGGATGCAGAAAGGGAAATCCAAATTGCCTGTTGGGACTTTTACAGAACAAATGCACGGCACAACCTTATCATGCAACACTTGTGAACACCTCAAAACAGGTCGAGCGAGCAGACACGCTGAGCAGGCAGAAGGTTCGAACCCTCCCTAAACACTCCTCCTTTCTCTTTTCTGTAACTGCAAATGAGACAGAGACCAAGAGGTCTGCTCTACAAGCAGCAGCTTAAAGGATTACCATTAATTAGATGTCAGGGACAGAAAAGGGCTTTGCCTGTCTTGGCCATGATACAATATCTCCTAATCTTGCTGTGCTCCTGGATAAAAAGAAATCAGTCCATTGACAGAGAAAAGAGCAAATGGAAAAAGAAAGCACGAGAGAGGAGGAGCAAGGAGAGAAAGTCTTTGGGGACGAGGGAGGATAGAGAAAAGAGAGCGCAATGGATGAGAAAAGCCAAGGAAAATAACAGCGCAGGAGATCTTTAGGACTTTCTGTGTTTTGCACTCAAAAGGACAATGAAGCATCTCTATGGAAACAGAGACGAAAAGAGCAAAGAATATTGATGGGGATGAAAGGATGTAGCAAAAAGACAGGAAGTGACATGGAGTTAATAAAAAGTGGATATGGGGAGCAAGAGCGAGGGCATGTCAAGAAAAAGAACGAGGAACTGGGGAATGATGGAGCCGTAGATGAGATGTAACTCACGAGCTGAAACACATGGGCAGGTGGAGGAACAAGAGGTCGAAAACACACCACCTGCACAGTGACACCACATCCAAAAACCACAGGCAGATGCCCAGTCCGTCAATAACTTCAAAGCCAGCTTTTTGGGCATGATGTCACACTAAATAAATAAATAAATAAAACTCAAACCATGAAATATCAGTGCAATGTAGTATGTTTTTATATCATGCACTGAAAATGGGTTGTTGTTGGCCAGATTTGGGTTTCTTTTTTTTTTTTCTTCTTTTTTTATCTATAAATTACTCAAATTTGAGTTAGACTAGATAAAAAATAAAATGTAACCCAAATCTGAGAAAAAATAAATAAAAAACAGCAACAACAACAACAACAGCCCATTTTTAGAGCATGTTATAAATAAAGTGCAACATTGCACTGATATTTCATGGTTCTATTTTTATTGATTTATTTATTTAGTTGGACAACATGCCCATAAAGCTGGAAATATATAAAGCTCATACAGTATATTACTCAAATTTGAGCTTAAAAAACCCAGAATTTTTTATATGGTATTATCATTATGAACAGTATATGTATTTCTTTTATATTTTACTGTATAACATGTGTTTAAATTCTTCTATAGACATAAAATATTTAATGATTTTAATGGCAGCTTAACTTAGGAAAATATGCACAAATATTTGTTAGCATAAATTATAAATATTTGATCATCCTCACAAACATTTTTATTTGGGATTATTTGGTTTAGGGTATAAGCACTGTTATTAAACACTGTTTTCCTTTATCATGATTGATATTTATAAATGATGATGATTTTTATAAAACCTACAACATTGAAGGCTCTTAACATTTAAACTATATTTTCAAAGATATTAAAAAAGGTGTTTGTCTTCGACATGATAGAAAAAAAACGTGACCATTATTTCATTTCTATTAAATATCAATTAGGAGAAAACTTTACAAATTTTTTAAAATTTTATCTTTCAGGTTTAACAGTTTTGAGACCCTGGAGATTTTTCACATGCCTTGTCATTTGTGCTTTTGGTAACACTTCATTTTGATGGTCCATTTGAGTATTATTAGACAGCTTAATATCTGTTGATAATGCTCCTTTAACAGACATTAAACTGACTATAAGAATCTTTGCAACTATACGTCACCTTATACTAACCCTAACCCCGATCAAACAGTCTACTTATAACCTAATCAGAATTAGTTGGCATGTAGATGAAATGTAACTTAAATTCAACAAATGGACCAATAAATTAAAGACTGTGCTTTTTTCAACATTATAATATACGATTGACAAAAGCCTAAAAATGTGCTACAATTACATGTATGCAATATACGCTCAACGACTACTTTGTTAGGTATACCTTACTTGTACCAGGGTTGGACCCCTTTTGCCTTCAGAACTGCCTTAATCCTTCGGGGCATAAGTTCAACAAGGTACTGGAAATATTCCTCAGAGATTTTGGTACATATTGACATGATAGCATCACTGCAGATTTGCAGGCTGCACATCCATGATGCGAATCTCCTGTTCCACCACATCCAAACGGTGCTCTATTAGATTGAGAACTGGTGACTGTGGAGGCCATTTGAGTACAGTGAACTCATTGTCATGTTCAAGAAACCAGGCAGAGATGATACATGCTTTTTGACATGGCGCGTTATCCTGCTGGAAGTACACTGTGATCATAAAGGGATGTACATGGTCAGCAACAATGTAGTCTGTGACATTGACACGATGCTCAATTGGTACTAGTGGGCTCAAAAAATATCCCCCAAACCATTACACCACCACCACCAGCCTAAACTGTTGATTCAAGGCAGGATGGATCCATGCTTTCATGTTGTTGACGCCAAATTTTGACTCTACCATCCAAATGTCGCAGCAGAAATCGAGACTCATCAGACCAGGCAACATTTTTCCAAACTTCTATTGACCAATTTTAATGAGCCTGTGCCAATTGTAGCGTCAGTTTCATGTTCTTACCTGACGGTAGTGGTCTTTTGCTACTGTCACCCATTGCTTTTGTCACCCATCCTCCTTAAGGATGGATGTGTTGTGCATTCAGAAATGCTCTTCTGCATACCTCAATTGTAACCAGTGGTTATTAGAGTTACTGTTGCCTTTCTATCAGCATGATTCAGTCAGGCTATTCTCCTCTGACCTATGGCATCAACAAGGCATTTGCGCCCACAGAACTGCTGCTCACTGGATATTTTCTCTGTATTATATCTGTAAACCCTGGAGATGGTTAACTGGGAAAATTTGCTTTAACGAGCAGTTGGACAGCTGTACCTAAGAAAGTGGCCAGTGAGTGTATATACAATTTATGAGGTGAGAAAAAATGGGGCTACGTTCATTATTAATGAAATATTTTATAAAAGGTGTTAATATAATAAGGCAAAAACATAATAATAATAGATGTTCACAAGACATTAATACACTACATTTGGTACTCCAGAGTTTTTGTTACAAAATAATATGAAAATCTCCCTGACTACTATGGATCAGTGTTGCTTGAGAGGTCAGACAAGCTACCCTGGATGGAGTAATGGTTGATATGGCTACCTGGATGGAGAAGTTGTGTTGAAGCGCTGAGAACCATAAGCAGTTCTATCTTTTAAGGTTGAGTTGAAGGTTATCATCTTTCATCCAGCAAGAAATGTCTGTCAGACATGCAGAAAATTGAGCAGCTATCAGTTCATCATGCTGGAATGAATGGTAGAGTAAAGTGTCATCATCATAGCAGTGATAAGCCATGTTTCTGAATGATCAATCCTAGTTATGCAATGTACAGTTTGGAGAAGAGAAATGGTCCAAAAACAAAAGCCCTGGGGCACCCATGTTCGATGTTGCAACTTTTATATTTCACTCCTCCAAGACACGCTTAATGACCTACATATTATATTGGCTACAGTGTGTCTATGTAAAGTACAGTGAGCTTACAAAACAATGTATAAAAGCGGGTGTACAGTACATGTTGTGTGTGATTAGGAATTGCATTTGCAGGATGATTTCACTTTTAACCATCTGATTCTGAAGATGCTGTTGTGTTGTCCCTCATCTCTTTCCTACTCCCTGTTACCATACACACTTTTGCAGCTTTTTAAAAAACTGTGGTAAGACAACACCACTGATGAAAATGGGTTTAGGATCAGCACATGAATTATCATTTTTGAAAATTTAATACATTTATGGTTTGATATCTTATTCAAATCGCATTACTGGAAATTTGTTTCAGTCTGACTGCTCTTATCACACTTTACGCAGCTTGTTTTGTCTGTATTAAACTTAAAACAAACATATCAGACATGCTGAAAGTCACTACGGAAATTGGGTTGTGTTGCAAATTGAGCGGAAAATGACAATATACTTATATAATGTCCTCTGGTTGGCCTTCACACTGAAAACATGGAGACAGTAAGAAATGACAGCATGAAATAAATCCACACATGCCAGCTTTCTGCGTTTCTACCCCTGCCTCATAAAACAAAATAATCCAACAGAACAGCATGTTGTCATGTTGTAAGATAACATCTCTATTGCAAACTCTCTTGCTGTCTATTGGATTTGCAATACCAATGCAACATCCCTGAAACCAGTGCGGATATTTTGTAAAATGAAAGAGTGCCATCTAAAAAAAACAATACGATCTGAACAGTTGTGATGTAGGGTGTGTACAGTTAATCATTTAGATCAGATTCCAACTGGAAACACAAAAACTTATAGTTTCCTACTGAGAAAGGACTGCATTTAGCAATAAGTTACATCTGACATCACTTTAATGATTTCAAAACAAGTTTAAACAGCTTGAGAGATGGGGAAATACTGAGAAGTCAATGGCTTTCAGTTTACAACATTCTCGAGAATCTCTTCTTCTCTGTTTTTGGAAGGTTTGGAAGAAGAGGGGTGCATGTAAACCATCACTTTTTTTTTTTGGGTTGAAATATTCCTTAATTCACAGTAGAAATTGTAAAGGATACATTTACAGTTGTAATAACTAATATTTGCTCCTCATGTGCAGTTTTAATTATTTTTTAAAAACATCCCAAGTACTGTACCGTTTAGCGGAGACATTTTTTCAACACATTTTTAAACATAAATAGTTTTAGTAATAGATTTCTAATTACTAATTTCTTTTGGTTTTTCTATAATGATGTTAATGTAATGTTTATGCACTATACACGTATTCAATACTACAGGCATCAATAGCACGCCTGCAGCTGGTTCAAAATGCAGCTGCTAGGCTTTTAACTGGGACAAAAAAATTCTCTAGTATCTCACCAGTTTTATTGTCTCTTCACTGGCTCCCAGTCCAATTTAGAATTCAATATAAATTATTGCTTCTAGTTTTTAAAAGTTTGAATGGTCTGGCACCGACTTACATTTCTGAGCTTCTTCACTGGCACACTTCATTGAGGCCAATCAGGTCTGAAAACACATTTCAGCTAGTTGTCCCCAAAACGCGGTTGAAATCAAGAGGTGACAGGGCTTTTTCTGCTGCAGCCCCCCCGACTGTGGAATGGTCTGCCTTTACAGATCCGGTCATGTTCTTCACTTGGTGCTTTTAAAGAGCCCATATTATACATGAAATAGGGTCATATCTTGGTTGTAAGAGTCTCCAACAACAGTCTAATATGCATGCAAGGTCAAAAAACACTTTCATGGTCTTATAATCTGCATTTATTTTTACCTAATTATCCCAGCGACTCCTGTATGAATCGTCCAGTGATTCATTTGTTCCCAAACCCCTCCTTAGCGCGGAGCTAATCTGCGCTGATTGGACCGATGACAGTCTGTCGCGATTGGTCGACTGCCTTCAGTCAGAGAGGGAAATGGCCAATAGCTAATCAGCAATTTAAAAAGTAATCACAGTTCATACACGCTCGATAGTGTATGCGTGGATTTTAGCTGCCACACTATGGCGAGTGGATAGTGCTACGGATAACCGAACGAAGGAGACAGCCGTGTACTCGCCATACCACACACACACAAAAACACACACACACCTCCGGATGACAACGCTCCCGCTTCCGCCCGCACCCGCCAGGTTTTAGCCTGAGAACCCGCTCCGTTTTCTGCCCGCCGCGCCCGGTCCCGCTAGAGCGGAGAACACAACCAAAAATCACCCAGTATACAGTCCAGACAGCCACACAGCACAAAGCTCGTTCGTTCGTTCGCTCTCTCTCTCTCTCTCGCTCTCTCTCATACGCTCTCTCATACCAAGCAGACTCTCTCTTTCTAATTCACATAGCAATATCCGTGATATTGCTAGACAGCCCGCTCCCGTCCCAAATTAAACCCGTTACCGACCGCTCCCGCGATTTATTCGGAAATTTATTCCCGCGCCGCAGAAATCTGGCGCGGGGACAGCCGCGGGAATAAATTTCCGAATAAATCGCGGGAGCAGAACTCTAGCACGGAGCTCCATAAACAAACAGCACGCGTCGCGTTTTTAACGTGACTTTGCACGCGATAAGATAATATATCCAGTTAACCTGATACAGTACACGCGGTTACAAGTAACAAATCACAACTAAATACATTTGCAAGCTAGAGTAAACGAGGCAACAACTTTAACCGCACGTACTTACACTTGAGAAATGGAAGAAACCCATCCTGACGTCCATCAGTTACTCTTTACTGATCCTTCCTTTAACAAACTCAGATGAAGTATTCTTTGTAGCATGTAGCTTCCAGAAGTTTCCAACTGCTTGGTTATAATGCTGAGGTTTCATCTTTGGGTAGAGACTCAATATATCCATCTGCAGTGTGACTTCAATCAACCGGCATGTTTGTGTGTGTGTGTTTGTGGGTGTGTGTATGTGTGTGTATGTGTGTGTCTGGGTTTCTGCGTCAGAGGGCGGGGCCTCAGGTTTGAAATCTCCCGGGTTTGCGCGTGCACGTGAATAACTTGGTTTCGTTCGTACGTCATGGCGAAACACCTAATGAATCGTGATCAAGGCGACTCGTTTGAAGCACTATGAGTCGACTCTTTTATAGATGAATCAACAGTTTTAAACACTGTACACTAACAGATTTAAGCCTTAGCTGGATACTTCACTTCACTTAGAGCTGTGTTACACACTACATGGAGGGGAATTTTCAAAAACCCATAATATGGGCTCTTTAAGTCTCATCTAAAAAATCACCTTCTGTCTCTTGCCTTTAATTGTAATTAATTTTAATCTGTTTTATATATTTTGCAAATTTTTTATATAAAGGTATAGATTTTGTATGCTGGTCGTTTTGTAAAGCACTTTGGTCAACATCTGTTGTTTTTAAATGTGCTCTATAAATAAAGCAAACAAACAACATATAGGCTCATTCTGAAAACATAGCCCTATATACATTTTTGGAGATCGCCAATTAGGCAAAGCTACATATGGCTACATTTTATCTTTAAAACGACCGCTATAGAGCAGTATGACGTCATTCCTTTTCTCGATTACCAGCTGACCACTTACCTCCGTATGGATGGCTTTTCCACTGTTATCAGTTTGTCCGATAGCTCCACATGTACATTGGTGGACTTGAGACGCAGAGCAGAGTTGACCGTGACAACAGTGTTCGAATCCGGTGAAGAGTGCTCTAGAAAAGAAGATAAGACAAAAACTAAATAATAAAATTAACAAGTAAATAACAGGGTGAGAACGTGGTCAAATCTGAAAACATGGTAAAAATCAGGGAGCTTTTCTTTTTCTGGATTGCTTTTTAAAACACAGCGGTTGAGTTAAGGGAAGTGGGTGGGCGGGTCAATCGGTACATTTTAAAACACAATTGGTTGGATTTAGGGAAGGGGGAGGGTGGGGATACCGGTCAGTCAGTGGACATCGGCCTCTGGTGGATTTATGTGAGAACAGCAGGCATGAATGGCACTCGCAAGAGAAATTTGGGATCTGAAAAAGGGGACACACGAAAACAAAAACTGTAAAAAAAATAAATAAATAAAAATGTAACTCCAGGGAAGTATTTTGCTCTCTCCATAAATATATAAAGGGGTATTTTAAGGTGATTTAAAGGCTTAACTAGGTTAGGCAACTTAGGTTTCGTAGACAAATCATTGAACAACAGTAGTTTGTTCTGTAGCCATTTGAAAAAAAAAAAATCTTAAGAAGGCTATTAATATTGATCTAAAAAAAGTAAAACAGCTTTTATTCCAGCCAAATTGAAAGTAATGCATACTTTTTTCAGAAGTCAAAATGTTATAGGAAATATTTGTGAAAATGTCCTTGGTCTGTTAAACCTCAGATAGAAAATATTTTTAAACAAAAAATATTTTCACAGAAGAGCTAATAATTGTGCCTTTAACTGTATATGTTCAAATTTAAGCATCAATCAACAGACATCAATCAAAAGGAACTAACACAAAATAATACTGAACCTAGAAGAAGAGTCTTCTTTTTATACACACAAAAACAAGAAACAAACTGCAACCCAGAGCAAAAAAAAAAAAAAAAAAAAAAAAAAACTTTATTTTTCTCAGACCTACAGGCCACATTACCTCATGACAGAATGCAGACTGTAGACAACAAGGTTCACCAGGCAGCCACAAAAACATCAGATATGTCTGCTGATGGGCGTTTGACAGCTTGGTTTTTGATAAGATTTATGCCTCTAATGGGTAATGGGTGTCCTGACCTGGCCTGCAGCCATGTTTTACCAGACCTGCATGAAGATGAGGGGATGCTTCCTCCTTATCTAAGACAGCCACCACGCTCCCCCTCGGGCATGTAAACTCTGTCATTCCCACCTTGCTAACCTGCATATTTTGGACAGTGACAGTATTGGACAGTATTTTCTGTAAAAGCATTTACCTGACACATTTCATACAATTTTATTTTTTTATTCTGGGTTTTGTTTATTATTCTAAAAAAATGTTATAAAACTGGTGCCTCTAAGGCAGATACAGGAAATAATAACAAACAATAACTTTTTTGTATGTACAGTTCAAAATTTAAAAAATAATAAAATCCTATAAATTTATTTACAATGTATATTCATTTACAGTTTATATTCATGAGTATTCATTAACAAATAAAATACAGCAGATATCAAAATATAAAATCTGCAGATCAATATCAAAATATTAATTGTTACAGACCTTAAATGTTTAAAATATTCCTATCACAATTTATTTAAGTGACACCAGACTTTTATTTTGACAGGTTGTTGTAAATGTGCTTTCTGTGTGTACCTGATATGACAACAGTTCTTAAGGGTGGATACTGTGGAGGCAAAGGGGTTCAGAGGGGAGTTCCTATAGACCCCCATCCCGCCAGAGACGCTAATTACTTTTGGGACCTTGAGATTTCATGGGATTTAAACCAAAGGGGGTGCAAGATATTCCAATTTACTCCAATACTTGATGTTTGCTTCCATCAGTTTTGATTTTTAAATCTAAAAGCAAACATGCTGTGTGCACATTGCTATAACACTGATAAAGTAAAATGCTATTAAGAAAGCATCCGCCCACATGGCTTTCTCCCTCAGGACTGTGCGTTAGGTAATAATCTCCAGGACAAATTGTCCATCCCCAAAAAACACAAAGACGAATAAAGAATACATCAGTCTCACATTCAGCATTTGCCTGAGAAAGAAATTTTGGAGGGCTACAACTAACATTTATTTTGACAGTAAAACTATTACATTTTAATCTTATAAAAGTATTTGTTTTATTCAGCTACCAAATTTCCCCCCTCATATTCTACCACTGTAGTTTTTCAAACAATAAATTATTTTGGCCTTGAAAACATAGTAAATAAATCTGTTTGGGCTCTGCTATACAAACAGAATGTCAAATACAGTAAAAACAGCTTACTATGTTAAAGTTTAGTGTTTACATATTAGAATTATTAAAACAAGAACAAAGATTTAAAACTAAATGTAAAGGAAAAGAATGAAAATTGTATATAATTTTCTCTAATATTATTTTTAGTCACCAGAAGGGCTGATTAACCAACATCATCTCACGGTAATTCGTAACTTTTTGATTTAGTGGCTAATTCGCATGAATTAATACAAATCTTATTCATACAATTTAGAACGATTTGCTTATTGCCCTATGACCTTTGGGTTTAGGGGTGGGGTTGGGTGCCACCTCTCATTTTTAAAACTGCATATTTTCGTACGACTGAACTCGTACAAATTTTTACGAATTAGCCACCAAACTGCTAAAATGTAAAATAGCTACGTTTGCTCAAGAGATCAGCCTGGATTAACTTACACCTCAAGCATTGCAGACTGCCATCTTGCGATTCAGTTTATATTAAAACTGAAACCGCTGGACTTCAGTATTACAGTAGGATTACTGTAGTATTGTTGTTGTCTTCATCTTCTTGTCAGGATAATTGTTCTTTTATGGTGTTTTAAGCATTTTGTGATTACAACTTGTTGTACATCCAACCAGTTGTAATCACAAAATAAAGTCCTCCAGGGTGATTCAGACCCCTCCTCACAGTGTCAAGGCCTGATCCGGGGTTTATTCTAGGATAACCAGCTGGATGTAAATTATCTAAACCACTATCTATCTTATAATACAGAGCTGTGGAATTCTTGATTCTGATTGGTTGCTGAACAGGTGGCCAATTATTTTCAGATAAACACAGAGATAACATTGTATAATATATATATATATAGCATTACAGAAACATTCTAACCATGAATTATTTATTTATAATTATTTTACAGCCTAAAAGATGAGAATCATATCAAAATAAAATGAAATGAAAAAGCTACAAAAACACAAAGATGCTCTCTCTCTCTCCCTCTCTCTCTCTCTCATGAGTCACAAGAGTTCATCAGTAAATAATGGTTACTTTAATTACTTGTTAGTACATGTTAGTAATTAATGTATTAATTAACATTTAGGTTGCAGTTAATATTAACCAACATAAACTCATGAGCTGTTAATGTATAATTATGTCATGACTTTACTTGGAGGGGCACATTGCCATTAACTCATCCTTAACTACTCAAACTCCTGTGTGTAAACTGTTCGTGTTGATGTTGACAGGACACCTTTCCATTGTTATTCAGTGTAAACACACTAGACAGATGTACATAAGGAGTTCATAGTTAAGAATGGGTGATGGTGTGCCCCTCCAAGTAAAGTCATGGAAAAAATTATACATGAACATATCATGAGTTCATGATAGTTAAATTAATCAGAAACTAATTAATAAATTAATTAACAAACAATCATGTACTAACAAGTAATTAAGGTAATTATTATTTACACATAAACTCGTGACTCATGTTGTAGTTAAATTTAGTTCATGATTAGCACATGCGTTCACTTATCAATAATTCATAATAAAGTAATGTTTAGTTTACATATTAACACATCATTATTCATGTACTATTATTGTAAAGTGTTACCAGAAAAACTAATACTATGGAAGTCAATAGTTAACGTTTTCCAACATTTTTCTAAATATCCTCGTTTGTGTTTAACTGCAGAAAGATAAAAGTATGAAATGAGTAAAAGATGTGAAGATGATTCTTCATTTTTGGTTGAACTGTGCCTGTAACAACAGCATTAGTCAACTTGTGTTTTTCTTAAAAATAGATTTGCTCTAGTAGGGATGCTGCTGCTACAGTAGATACTCTTAAAATATCTCTCTCAAAACCATATTAATAACTGTATGTGTATGTGTAATTACTGCATTAGTCTGTTATCAGTGGCTCAAGCCTCAGATAGTACATCTATAATGGTATTGCAATTCGCCAGGGAGGCTTTGAATGAGATGCAAAAGAAATTACATAGAGGAATGGTTTGAGGACAAAAAACCTGACAAATATCTTTAGTTGAGGTAACCATAAGTGGAATAGAATTGAATTATCAGAAAATAATAAACACTCACACCTGCTCCACATCATGTCCCCATCACCACCTCGGGTGTGCATTAATTTGTAACAATGCAACAGCCCATCGTAAATTATTCCTTACTTATTATGCTCCTATATTTTATTGTGCACTTTTCCCACAGCAGCTCACTCTGTGTCCTCTGTTGTACTGCATAGCATGTACATTTTATCAAAAGAAATGCATACAGTAAAGAGATGCAAGAGGTTACTCAATGCAGATATGTGGTTAATCGATAATCAAACAGGTTTAGATTCTAAACAATATAATCAGTTGCTACAGCTCTAAAATGTTCACATATCCAAAGACATCTTCATTCATTCATTCATTCCTTCATTCTTTTTCTTTAGTCCCTTATTTAACAAGACTCACCACAGTGGAATGAACTGCCAACTATTCCGGTATATATTTTACGTAGCGGATGCCCTTCCAGCCACAACCCAGTGATGGGAAACCAAAGACATCTTAGCAAAAGTAAAAACAACAACTCTCTAAGCATTCAAATACAGGATGAGAGATTTAGTTTGTTGATGAAGTCATAATTCAGATGTTTTAATAGGGCAAGACATGGACATTTACTGAGAGCAGTGAAAGAACAATGATCAGTTTGTAGATGAAGACTTGTCCTACGCCGCCTTTGTCCTCTAGTTTTCCTTTTCTAATATCCAACAAATTCTTTGACAGGAAAAAAAAACTAATTCTGAGGTCTTTGCTTGAACATGCGCTCCATAAGATTAGCATGTGATTAGGCTTGTTGCTAGCATCACTTATGATTCCTGTTACTCTGGGGGACGACGCGTCAAATATCACACTGAGAGAAAGAGTGTTATTCACTTCTGACAGCTGTTTACTAAATGCGACGCATATCTTGTGTAAATGAGAGTAAATAAAAAACATTTCACATAACCTTCTCCTTCATTCATTCATTCCTTCATTCCGTTATATATGCTAAAGACTTTCATAATCTTTTAGCACCATATTGATTAACGTTTCATATCAATGAAACGCACTAGCAAAAGTGTCACCTATACTTAATGATGATGCCCCAGCCTGACAAATGTTAATTACTTTTTAGACAGTTGAAAACAGATAAGGCGTCATGCTAGGTAAACGAGAAGGGTTGAAACAAAGCCATAGCGTGCTCATTCACAGCATAATACAACAGAGTCACACTTAAAAAAACAAAGAGTTAGCATGCTAGCGCAGATGTGTCCTGATGGAGTCCGTTATAAGCAGGGTTGTGTTGTTTTGTGTGTTAACTAGTATATTTAAACATTTTTTTTACCCCAGGCCTACGCGTGTGCTCCCAGCAGGACCCATTTGAGAACACAAAGTGGAGCTGTCATGCCTTTTATTGATGCAAGCAAATGTGAAAGTTATGCAAATGAGGGTAGAGATTTGCATATCAGTAAGAACAAGGATAAGTATTTTTGCCTTAACTTTATGCAAATGCCTTAAGAATTAAAGACCATATGGAGCTCGTACATCTACATTAATGGGTGATGCAGTCCTCCTCTTTGAAAATAAGAGATTAGGCAGAATAGGACTCGCATTTCTCCACACTTCAGAATTAGCCATGGTATTGTGAGAGGCTTCGGTTTATCATCTGCGGCTCGACTTGAAAGACCCCCTGAGCACCTGCCCACCCACACGTACGGCACAGTGACCAATAAAACCAGGAGGAACAGTAAACCAGCGCTCATCTCGATTCTCATATCGTCAATCCGCTATCACAGTTACTGCCAGCTCTGTGATTTTAATAAGGGAGATGCTTTCGTTTGGCTGAAGTGAGAGATGATCATAAATGTGTAGTCTTTTAGAACAAATCATTTGTTGTAATTTTTCTGATTAATGGAAAATGTGAAAAAAACTACACAAAATGAAAAATATATCCATCAACAAACATTGTTCATTTAAATTATTTAACATATCTCAAGCCTTCTGAGGGCTTAAAGGTGCAGTAGGTGATTGTCTTCAGAAACATTTTTGCTTGTGCTGGTTGAAAGTCTCTTCACATTCCATTAGTAATGATTAAATGATCTAAATGTATTTATATGTATTTTTATATTCTAGGTAAGTCAAAAAAAATTCATCCAATTAAAAATTCACAGGCTGAAAATTCCCATAATTCTGATAAGTAGCCCAAAATGTCTGTCAATAAATGTAGATTCGTACAACTGCCCACCCTTTCATGCAGATCCGCTGTTTGCGTGTGCATGCTTGTCGCGTTCACATGCACATTAATGAGAATGACAGCGGTAAAAATACATGCTAAATCAAAACTTTTAAAATCCTAAATCAATGTTGGAGTTACTTTTGCACGCTGGAGAAAGGATGACACTATCGCTGAAGTATTTCTATTAGACAGGTAATGTTATGTTTTAAAAGTATTTTCGCAAAGCTGGTGAAGATTGTGTTGTGTTAGGAATTAACTGTATCAAAAACTACAAAATAAAGAGACTTTGGTTATATGCACAGAAACGTGGTTCAGTCACTAAAATCTTCCAGTGAAAGATTGATGTGACTATTTTCAGTTTCATAAGGGACCTTTTACAGCATTGATAATTTTGATCTTTATTTAGCTTAACAACAAAACATAAGTAAATAGCACTATTCCGCCTAGCATGCTTTACTGGGGTAAAGTTGCTTTTATATTCACATTGGTTAATTTTTGAACTATGAAAACATGTGATGCGCTTCCTCTATTTTTTACTATGCCATTTTGAATACTTGATCTGAAATAGAATGTAAGTATGGCTTAGTAATAAGTGTAATTCCTGCAATCCGCCGGCCAACCACTAAGCATACAGTAGTATGCTGAGACCATCGATCCTTGAAATATTGCACATTATGACAAGCTTTGCTCGCTACACAATTGAAATCGTGCTAGATAAAATACAGTTTTTCGTTCAGAATTGTAGTATTATAAAGAACTATAGTTTTCTAGCAGGCGACTGACATGATCTAGTGGGCTGTCTACTGTCATCTTTAAAATGCACATTCGTGATTTCAGGAGGTGTGGCTTTGTACTGCAGGGGAGGGACTGTGTTTCAAAGATATGCTAAGGGATAGCATTTTAGCAAATCATCTACTGCACCTTTAACAATAACTTTGCTGTAGAACCAAATTAATAATAATAATAATATTAATAATAATAATTATTATTATTATTATTATTATTAATATTATAATATAGCAAATTTCCTATGGTATAAAAATATTGGTATATGGTAATATGGTATAAAAACTATTTCACTTTACAGTAAAATGATTCATTTTTTCTAAACATATCAAGTTTTAATTGTTGGTACCTAACGCCACTTTATAGGCTTTTATGATTACTCCAGCATATGTTTTACACAGCAGATGCCCTTCCAGCCACAATCTAGTATTGGGAAACACCCAAACACACTCACTCACACACATACACACACACACACACACACACACACACACACACACAAACACACACACAAACAAAAACACACACATTTGCTTGAACATGCGTTGAACATGTTGCTCTTAGTTGTGTAAATTGCTACATTGTCCTCATTTGTAAGTCGCTTTGGATAAACGCGTCTGCTAAATGACTAAATGTAAATGTAAATGTAAACACACACACACACACACACACACACACACACACACACACAATTTAGCGTACTCAATTAACTTATACTGGTCAACCGGAGAAAATCCATGTGAACACACATTCTGCACAATTCAATTCACAAATCACTACAATGATACCATAATTCAATACACATGAACAGTAGAGATTTCATAACATTACATCATTTGTTGCATTCACAAAAATCACCAGGCTCACTGATAAGAGTTGATTCAAAAGAATGATTATTTCACTGATTCAGCAACAACACAAGGTACTCAGTGAAGCTGTATTGGCTTTGGCTGTTCACAAGTTCAAAACTGCTCACAAAGGGGAAAGATTATCAATAAATAAATAAACATCATACAAATTATTATAAATCTATAGGAGACATGGAAATTAATAAAAAAAATAGTCTGTTCTATACAGATGAATGAAAGTCCTTTAAATTTAGAACAAACTAAGTGTGAATAAACGATCACAGCTTTTCTTTTAATTTAGCAGAAAGTCACAGATATATAAGATGGGAAGCAACGCAAAAACATTGACAAATGCAGAAGTGTGACTGTTTGCGTATGTACCTGCTGTCTACAGGGGGCAGAATCATTAACTTACAGAGGTCTGCGTTTAGGGATAAAGGCATAAATGCCATGGATTTCTGCTTTAATTGACCGCTCGGTGGGTGAAATGTCAGCTTCGCCAGCTCTGCCGGGTCGTACATGGGGCTTAAGTGTGTGTCCTGTGTGTGTACAGTGTGAGTGTGGGTGTGTGACAGACAGAACAAAACCTCTGAGGATGTGGAGATGGAAGAGACAATCAGAAAGGTGTGTGAGGGAGCTATACTGTAATTAGAGAGCAGGAGAGCAGCTTTCGGCACAAACATGAACAGAGTCTGGGGAACAGAGACAGGTACAAACAGCCTGAGCATATGAGAGAGAGAGAGAGAGAGAGAGAGAGAGAGAGAGTGAATGAATTCACTAAGTCATTTTAGTGCAATGTTAAATCGTTCATTTCACTTAAAAATGTATTCATTTTTTTGTTTCACTCATGTATTAAGTTCAACTTAACCAGTCACGTGACCTCAAAATATTAAAGTATTAGAGTGAACTTAAAGTGAGTTAAAGCAGCTTTCTAGTGCCATGCTTTCTGTCAGGCCATATAAAGAAAATAACTGTTAAAATTAAGTGCTAATCTTGTGTTTTTTCAAAAAATTAAAATGCTGGGATTTGTTTGTTACTGATTGTTGACTATTATTCCGAGGACAATTCTACAAACAAAAACATGACACCAAACGATATAACATAGTGAGCGGTCTATGATTATTCAAAACAACCAAAGCTCCCAGACCTTCAGCCATCAGTCTGTGGTCTGGCTATGTGAGATTACATTATCCATATAATAAAAAAAAGTCTCTTTGATAGTTACATTAACACATGGTGTAGAGGTGAGTCGACAAAACTAAATTGGCTGTAGTGTATAGTACGTGTGTGTGAATGAGAGAATATATGGGTGATTCCCAGCACTAATGGTTCACGAGTTAGTGTACGAGTTAGCTGGAAGTGCACCTGCTGCATAAAACATATGCAAGAGTAATCAGCGGTTCACTCCACTGTGGCGACCCCTGATAAATCAGGGATTAAGCCGAAGGAAAGTGAGTAAGTGAGTGAGTGAAATTATAATCAACATTAAGACGAATACACTGTAAAAAATTACAGGGCTCCACACAATTCCTTCATGTTGTCCCAACCCAAATCCAATAAGTTAACATAAAAAACAAGAATTGTGTTGTTTCAACTCTTTTTAAATAAGTAGTTTGAACAAGCAGCAATTAAATTTTTTGAGTTAATGAGAGACACTTGTGTGCCCCAAACTCATTACAAACATATTGCAGTAAATACATTTCCACAAAGATTTTAAAGTAAAAAAAAAAAAAAAAAAGTTATTAATTACTTCCTCTTATGTTATTCCCAATAATCGTAGACCTTAGTTCATCTTTGAAAAACAAATTAAGATATTTAGTATGAAATCTGAGAGTTCCCTCATTCTCCAACCATACAGACAGCAAAGTTCACAACGTTTAAAAGCAACTTCAAAACAGACCGTATGTCTGCAGTGGTTCAATCAGAATTTTATAACAATATAAGAATACTTTGTGTGCAATTAGAAAAACAATGACGACTTCTCCTCAGTGTCAATATTGTGTCACGAATACTGTGCACTGATGTAAACCTTCCAGATGCGTACACTATTCTGACACTGAGAAGAAGAAACTGTTGAATAAAGTCATTGAGAAGTCATTTTCTCATAGCCAGTATTGGGGGTAAAGCATTACAAGTAACCCGAAGTTATGTAATAATATTACTTTTTTAAGTAACAAGTAAAGTAACTAATTAGTTTTCAAAATAAAGTACTAATATTTGAGTACTAAATTTTGACATTTTATGTGAGTTACTTTTTAGTTTAGTTAATTCACAATTAAAATTTTAAAAACATTATAAAAACGTTTTGCTGAATAAAAATGAACGTAGTGAGAGAATGTAGAAACAGACAGAAATAATGTAAATCAAAAGTAACTCAAAAGTAATGTAACATATCACCATAAAAAGTAACAGGAAAGAAACTAGTTACTCTTTTAGGGAGTATCTCAATATTGAGAAGCATTACTTTCTAAAGTAACTTTTCCTAACACTGCTTATAGTATCATAATATTCTGATTGAACAACTGAATATGATATATTTTGCATTACAATATTGAGTTACTCCCCAACAAGTAACTAGTTCAGGGGTGCTCAATCCCGTTCCTGGAGATCTACCTTTCTGGAGATTTCAGTTGCTACCCATATCAAACACACCTGCCTGTAATTATCAAGTGGTGTTCAGATCCTAATTAATTGGTTCAGGTGTGTTTGATATGGGTATCAACTGAAATCTGCAGGAAGGTAGATCTCCAGGAACAGGATTAAGCACCCCTAAACTAGATACTTTACTTTTTATGGTAATTAATGTGTTATGTTGCTTTTGAGATACTTTTGTGTTGCCTTATGTCAACATGTTCCTGCATTCTCTCATTGGATGCCATATTCGATGCGACTACGTTCATTTCACCTAAAACAGCTAAATCTGAACTTTTCAGGTTTTACAGTATTTCATTTCAGAGCACACACCTATTGTATGTCACACACTTCTTTTGACGCACACATCACTAACTCCTCTCTCAGCTGGTTTCATTGACCTCAGAGGCTCATCCTGTCTGTTTGAGATGTCCATGCCCTCTGCATTTGACCCTACATCTTCTATAATGTGTCATGTGGATTTTCTTTCAAATACTACTGTCCCTCTGCTTGGGTTAAGTACCCTTTGCTGGAAGATGCATATTGATGTATTGAGTCGTTAAGCTCCACCATCATTGTGGGGCTCAAGGGCTAGAAGATCATAGAATGAGATTGATTTGCAACCCTGTCATTTCCTTGAATGTTAACTTAAGTAGCACAACTGGCACAGATACTGAATGACACTAACAGCAAAAAAAAGGAAAAAAAAAGAAAAAAAAAGAAAGAGGTATTGGTTAAAATGCAGGTCATACAAGTGCATGACATATATAAATAAATAAGTAATAATAATAATTGTTTACAAAACCAAATTCACACCTGGTATATACTTTAAAAAATAGATACATAACACATACAAAAATAACATGTAAAAATTCCTAAAATATTTATAAAAAATTATAATTAAATACCAGGTTGGAACCCTTTTTCCTTCAGAACTGCCTTAATGCTTTGTGGTACAGATTCAACTGGAAAAACCCCTCAGAAACTTTGGTCCATATTGACATGATAGCATCACACAGTTGCTGCAGGCTTGTCGGCTGCACATCCATGATGCGAATCTCCTGTTCCACCACATCCCAAAGGTGCTCTATTGGATTGAGTTTGGTGACTGTGGAGGTTATTTGAGTACAGTGAACTCATTGTCATGTTCAAGAAACCAGTCTGAGATGATTCGCACTTCATGACATAGTTCGTTATCCTGCTGGTAGTAGCCATCAAAGGATGTGTACACTGTGATCATAAATGGATGGACAAGGTCAGCAACAATACTCAGGTAGGCTGAGGCATTGACAATATGCTCAACTGGGACTAATGGGCCCAAAGTGTGCCAAGAAAATATCCCCTATACCGTTACAACAACAGCAGCAGCCTGAACTGTTGATACAAGGCAGGATGGATATATGATTTCATGTAGTTGATGCCAAATTATGACACTACCATCCAAATGTTGCAGCAAAAATTGAGACTCATCAGACCAGGCAACATTTTTCCAATCTTCTATTGCTCAATTTTGGTGAGCTTGTGCGAATTGTAGCCTCAGTTTCCTGTTCCTAACTGACAGAAGTGGCGCCAGTGTGGTCCTCTGCTACTTTAGCCCATCTGCCTCAAGGTTGGACGTGTTGTGCATTCAGAGATGCTCTTCTGCATATCTTTGTTGTAGCGAGTGGTTGTTTGATTTACTATTGCCTTTCTATCAGCTTGAACCAGTCTGGCCATTCTACTCCGACCTCTGGCATCAACAAGGCATTTGCGCCCACAGAACTGCCCCTCACTGGATATTTTCTCTTTTTCTAACTATTCTCTGTAAATCCCTAACTCTAGAGATGGTTGTGCATGAAAATCCTAGTAAATCAGCAGTTTCTGAAATACTCAAACCAGCTCATTTAGGACCGACAACCATGCCGCGTTCAAAGTCACTTAAATCACCTTTCTTCCCCATTCTGATGCTCAGTTTGAACTTAAGCAGATCACCTAGACCATGTCTACATGCCTAAATGCATTGAGTTGCTACCATGTGATTAGCCGATTAGAAATTTGCATTAACGAGCAGTTGGATATGTGTACCAAATAAAGTGGCCAGTGATAATAACATAAAAAATTCCCATTAACATGCAATTTGATGTAATCCAATCAATAAAACCTGATTGTATCAGCATTTTGACATTTCTATTTTTGAGCATTTTGTGGAAATCTACGGTGCAAGCACTCAAAATAAGCATTTTACAATGAATCGGTTTTATTATAAATATAAAAAGGGACTTTCAAACTTTCTAAAGATATATATATATATATATATATATATATATATATATATATATATATATATATATATATATAACCAACCCCAAAAAAATCTCAGGAAATGCAATCATAACAAAAGCAATAGTGTGTTGTCATGCAGTTGTGAGCATTGTCTCCAAGTGCATATACAGGGCCAGAACCAGTGGCACCTTGGATTAAAATACAAGCAATAATAGTGTGCATATTTTTAATTTCATAATGCAACCTGATCTCTATTGGCAGCTTGTAGGCTGAGCCTGCTTGCGTCGGGCAGTCAGGATCCCCATTTATCTAACGTGGGCTGCCAGTAAACCCAGCCAAATGCAGCTATCGCTCATTACCAAGCCATATCCAGGAATGGATCCTGCAAACTCCTACTCCATTCGAGAGCAGTGACAGCCCCGAACAACAGTGGTGACAGGCCTGCGCTGTGACAGTTTTTGCAGAAAGGTCACATTCAGCCCGGAGACAGCAGAACAGACGCCATTGCATGAGGTGTTTAGCTTGGGAGATAACTTGAGGAAGTAGAGCTCATTTAGGCTTTTATATCATTTCTACCCAAAAAACAGGTAAGCAGTATATAGTGGTACAGTAGGTACACTATGCAGGTGCAGAGCAACAGAAATAAAGTAAAGTTTGCTAAGCTACAAGCAAAAACTGAATTTCTCTAGAGCCTCTAACCCACCACACAATCTGAAAGCCTGTAAAGAATGGTGTCAACTGTCAACGTACTAAACTCTAAACTGAGGTGCTAACCTCTTCACAAGGAAAAACACTCCATCCTTTACACAACTTAGCTTTTCCCCTCAACACTGACTCTACACTAGTGCCAAACTGCATCTTCCATGAGGCATAAAATGTTTGTTGCGCACTAAATCAGCACATTTCAATGACTTCTGAAGGATTGTGTGTCACTGAAGTTTATAGTGTGCTGCATTTACTTACGATGATATCGCAATCGTTATTTTAATCTGCTTGTACTAAAATTAATTGTATATTGCTACTTTAAAAAAATTGAGCATTGTGTTAGTTAAGGCAGTACATATCAGTCAAGATTGCAGTTAAGCTTAAGTGTACAAATCTGGTTATGAGATCAATCAGAGAGCTCTATTTACATGCATAAACCCAGCTTGGCTGATACCTCATATATAGCAATATATACACTTACTTTCAGCTAAGAACAGGAAACTGACACTCCTGTCAGCTAAGAAACAGAAAACTGAGGCTACGATTCGCACAGGCTCACCAAAATTGGACAGTAGATGATTGGAAAAACGTTGCCTGGTCTGATGAGTCTTGATATCAGCTGTGTCATTCGGATGGTAGGGTCAGAATTTGACATCAACAACATAAAACCATGGATTCATTCTGCTTTGTATCAACGATTCGGGCTGGTGAAGGTGGTTTAATGGTGTAGGGGATAGTTTCTTGGCACACTTTGAGCCCATTAGTACCAATTGAGCATTGTGTCAATGCCACAGCTTACCTGAGTATTGTTAGACATCCATCCCTTCATGAACAGAGTGTACCTATCTCCTGATGGCTACTTCCGGCAGGATAATGCCCCATGTTAAAATGCGAATCATCTCAGACTGTTTTTTTGAACATGACAATGAGTTCACTTACACAAATGGCCTCTACAGACACCTAATCTCAATCCAATAGAGCACTCTTGGGATGTGGTGGAATTAGAGATTCACATGATGGATGTGCAGCCAACAAATCTACAACAATTGAGTGATGCTATCATGTTAATATGGACCACAAAGGATTAAGGCAGTTCTATAGGCAAAATGGGGTCCAATCTGGTACTAGTAAGGTGTAACAAATAAAGTGGCCAGTGAGTGTATATTCATCCAAGTACATAGTTATCAGATCCCCCCCCCTCTCAGCAAATTACATAAATTCATAATTGCCTCTATTGGTTTACGCATGAATTCTGATTCTGTTCTGTTACCCATATGGAGGTTTGACTTGCTGCTGCTCTAATCGCTCTTTCCATGGGTTTTTCCAGTAACTGATAGCACAGACAACTATACACACTGAGTGAATGAGTTAGATTTTCTGGTCTTTAGGTGATTCATTGAGAAGATGATTCATTCAAGAATATGCCCAATTGATTAATTCTCAGTGAATCAACCATTTTGAATGAATCATTGGACTGAATTAATTCTGATGGAGTCCTTGTTTGAATGAATGATTCATTGCTTTGTTAATCCTACATTGACATTTGAATCTGTAGCAGAAGGAAATTGTTCCTCACATAAAGGTTTTTTCAACATAATAAGTGTTCTTTTTAATGTACACACTTGTTCCATTCATATCTATACATGCTGAATCACAACTGTGCCGATATAGAGCCATATCGCATATGTGGACATTGCATATATCTGCACAATGATATTAATGTAATCTATCTGCTATATCACTAAAAGCTACATTACAGAAATGAATAAGTCAACATTAACAGTCAATAAAGTTTCACCTTGCCTTCAGGCACAAGCATCAAGAATAAAGCGAAAGGAAGTGCCAGGTAAAAACCTCTTACTGGCAATCGACTGCACAAATGGAGAAATTCAAGCAGTTCTGAATGTAAAATCTGTCGACAACAACATCATCTCCATTACAAACTGTTATGATTCTCTCTCTCTCTTTCTTTCTTCCTCTCTCTTTCACACACACACACAAGCACACACAGGATTTGTTCCCCCACATTCTTTGAAGCAGTGTGTCTCAGGAGCTCAGGGGGCGCTTCAGGTTTGCTGTGGACCTATCAGTGCCAGACAAGGCGTTAGGATTACACACACACACAAGATTAAACCAGCGCCTTCGCCTGCTGGGATTTCAACCAATTATCAGTTGCTGTCTCACGGGATCTCGTGCGAGACCAGAGACCGGACAGAGGATGAAGTCAACCCCGCTGGTTCCCATGTCCATCTCATGTCCACCGTCCTGTCACATAGAGATAAACACGGCACGCCTGGAAAAGCTCAGTGTATCACACAAAATCTAATCTTAC
Organism: Danio rerio; assembly: GCF_052040795.2. Classification (NCBI taxonomy): domain Eukaryota; kingdom Metazoa; phylum Chordata; class Actinopteri; order Cypriniformes; family Danionidae; genus Danio; species Danio rerio. The sequence goes on along the minus strand of NC_141033.1, from coordinate 31,557,975 downwards.
AATTTAGCTGCAGGAAGCCTGCTGCTTGAACGCTTGTTGTGCTCGAGTGTTGTGTCTTTTGTTTCAGCGGCGAGCGACATAAATGGGATTTGGAGGGTAAGAGAGACTACTTTCAGGCGGCCGCACAAAAGAAGGGCTCTTTGTTTCCAAGTGCAACTGTGGTAAATTGAAGGACCCTTGTGAGAGCCAGAGAAAGTGAGACGAACAGAGTGTAATGAGAGCACTCAAACACCATATGCTGCTCTTCTGCTCCCAAGGTTGCTTTTTATTTTGCTGCTGCTTTTGGGCAAGTCTTTGGAAAAGGCAAGCCAAAGTGACCTCAGGAAGTGCACCGTCCCCTCGCTCCACTGTCCCGAAGCGGTTTGGGCCACCGAAAGACCTCTAGCGTGACCTGGAAAACCCTAAAGACTAAATGCCACACAAAACACCGGCAAAGCCCACAAGCTCGATGCCTAAGGTCTCGTTTGTACCTCAAAGTCTGTTAACTGAGCCCACCGGGGTTTTGTGAAGCGGTGAGAGAGCGCAAGGGGGATTCGTGTAGGTCAACTCAGGTAACTGACCACAATACAATTTTCACACCGTCAACACCTTTGATGCAATGCAGAAGTTCAACATAAAGGTGTGATATTGGCGTCGAGGGAGGCTGGAGCCAATGGCGGTGGGCGTCCAAACACTTCATGGTGGTCAAACTTTAAAAGCGAGTTGTGAAGGACACACATGGACCTGCCAGCATAATCCCATAGGAAATTGTAACTATTTTAAGAGGTGACAATTTTATATGTGTACATTGCAGGAGGGAAAAAAAAAATTTTAAGGTTATTATTTGACACTGAAAATTCAGATTTGCCATCACAAAAATTAATTACTTTGTAAAATATAATAAAATGAAAAGAGATATTCAGAATGCAATTTAAAAGGATATTGTATAATACCATTTTTATTACTTTTTAATCAAATAACTTGAGAATTGGTAAGCATACAAGACTTCTTAAAAAATAAGAAAAGCAGGGCATATTGTCATATTTAAGATTTTTGTTTGTTTCATGAGGCTGTAGATTAAAAGTTATCATGTTTAAATTATATACAGTTAATTCCATGTTTATTTTTTTACTTCATAAGACTTTTTTTTAAAATCTCAATGCCATTGACTTGCATTTTATTTCATGAATATTCATTTCACTTGCATTGTATATAAACGAAATGCACAGTTGTAGCTAAAAACATTCTTGAAATGTACATTATTGGCCCGTTTTCTAATGCATGGTACAGTATGGTATGGTACGGGTCGGTATGGGTCACCTTTATCAGGTTTACGCTTCCACTGCCAAAAGGGTACCAATGGTGTACGAGTTTTAGTCAACGTTGTTCTTGCTCTAGGACATGTCAAAGTAAACCTGTACAGGTCGTTCCAATTTCATATGAAAAGCACTTCTCACAAAACAGATGCTTTATACACACAAATACTTGTGTAAATGTTCATTACTAACCTTTCTATGAACATTAGATTTTAACTGCAGATCAATGACAATGCAAAATAGCCCACTGTAACGTCTGCAATTATTTAAAGTAAATAAATAAATAAATGCAACGTATATGAACACATACAGCCCCTTACAGTCTTCGATATGTTACCGATTACAGAAAACTACACACAGCATACATTTAGCAATGATAATAATTATAAATGGCAGTTTGTTTATGTTTTAGGTTGCTGAAGCAATCATTCTCTCCTTTGTTTTTTCCAGCTTCTCCTTTGTTTTTTCGCACTTCACTTTCACGTTTGACCGTTTCTTAAAGGATGTCAGAAGCACTTCAATAATCACGCGCACTTTATTATCATCAGCTCAAGAACTTTGTTATTTCAAATATAGATGCACGGCGAGCACACGCGAGAAAGAGAAATCAGTTATGCTTTAGACGGCCACTATGGGGAACAGAGATCTTTGTATTTTTGTAAGCCAGAGATTTTTGGCTTTGTAGCTGTTCATCAAGATGAAGACAAGGTTTGTTTTGACTCAGGTCGACCATGGCTCATTATTATATGTATATATTATTATGGTGTAATTTTTTGGCTGTGTAATTAAAAATTGTGCTTTCTTTGTTTTCATTCTCCTAGCTTGTGCACGAGCTAGTGACGTATCTCTGTAAAACAATAGCGTTCAGCTGCGCGTCTTGCTCCGCCTTTTGATACATTTTTGTCATGCTAGGTACCCTTCCAAAAGTGGTAAGGTACAGTTCACTTTTGAATACCTTTTGACAGTGGAAACAGCCATAAAAGCGTACTGTACCGTACCATACCATACCACTCAGTGGAAATAGGCCATAAGGGGCAAATCATTTTTGGTGGATCGGTTAACTTAACCCATTCAACTATCAGTTTAATGCAAATACAAATAAGACTGTACAAATTCATGTAAAATAGCTTATTTAACAAGAACTTAAAAAGGTTACAGAGTTCCATAAAAATGTTCATTGGATAATTACTAGTAGTGGACATATTCATTAAAATATGCGTGTATATGTGTTTGTGTGTACTGGTCTCTAGCCCCTTCCAGTGTGAGGACAATCAGCAGATGCAGAGTAGCGTCACTAAAGGTGGTAGGTTGTAGGTGAGCGGCGCTGAGAGTTAATCTTTAGAGGCTCATCTCTTTTCATGCTTCAAAGCTCCTCTTCAGATAGGTTGTGGTATTTGAAAGCTATTAAAGCCACTGTTCAATCAATGAAGCTACAAAGTGCTAAATTAGAGGGTCTTAGAAAAAGGCAAGAGAGGATGTATGTCTTTCTGTGTGTGCTTGTGGGTGTTTGGTTTGGCTGGTAGCCTTGTTGGCTCCTGCTTGTAGCTGTCCTAAATAAATAGAACACATCAATAAGAAAAAAGGAAATATTTGTAACTTTTATCAAATGCCTATTATGTTTTTTCTCAATACAATTTGAATTGTAAATTCACAAAACAAAAAATGTTTTTGAAATTTAACCAAAGAAACTGCCAGTAAAAAATTATGGTAATAAATGCTAGGGATATCCAGATCTGATCATGTGATCAGAAATCTATAGTTATGAGACGGCACAGAGTTGGACCTCTTTCTTGACTTCACACAGAAACAGCAACGTGTTCGGCATGACATCACTTTCGTAGCAGAGATGCTACTAGTTAAATGCCAGCAAAGTAGAACACAGAAGCAGCTTGAAGCAGAAAGCACAAGTATATCTGCGGTCTGGAGGTATCATAAAGTTGATGACAACAGCATTGCCATAACAAACTGAGATATGTAAACTTGGGATTGCAAGTGGTGGAAAAGAAAAGGCTATATTTAACACAACAAACAAACACAGTTGTTGAATGTTAAATAGTGTGAATAATAAAAAGCAACATCCTGAATCTGTTTCTTCGTTTCTTCGCTCTTCTTTTTTCTTTTTTCTTTACATATTATATAAGTATAGGATCAGGTTTTAGTATCATTAGATAATCAAAATCAAATGACTCGAGAGCAAAAAACCTGATCAGAACATCCCTAATAAATACTAACATACATATGTTTGAATATACTGATACATTCAAAACCTTTGAGATCAGTACTGTATTAAAAATATATATATACTTGTATTAAATAAGGATGCATTAGATTGAATTGAACTTGAATTAATCAAAAGTGATTACAAATATCAAGAACTAAAAAAAAGTTTGAAATGAATGCTGTTTATGTTAAATTCAAAAATCATATTTTTTAAATATTATGGCTTTCAAAAAGAAATATTTCTTGAGAACCGAATCAGCATATTAAAATTATTTCTCAGCAATCATGTGGCATGGAACATTAATGATGGTAAAAATTTTGCAACATAAAAATGAAAAAACATAATAAAAAAATACTAGCAAAGAAAACATTCTTAAGTTGAGTTGTAATAATATGCCACAATTTTCTTGGTCATACTGTAAAAATTACATTATTATTATTATTATTTATTTATTTATTTTACAAAATGTGCTTAAAATTGTTAAAAACAGTAACAATTACTAAAAAGGTTTTGACAAAAAGTCATAAAAGTAAGTGTTTTTTATGTTACTTTAAAAGATTTTTTTTTTTTTTTGTGGATTGTGTTCTGCATCCTAATTGGCTGTAGACCATTGTCAATTAATCTCCTCCATGTTTCCTGTAAAGTACAGAATGCGTTCAGCTTGCCAAATTAAGTCTTCGATCGCTAGCAGTGTAAGTTCCAACAAGGATGCAAAAAGAATTGTAACTGTCTGCTGCAAGACAATCACAAAGTGGGTCGCACACCAGATGCACCACGCCAAAGTGTGCCACACAGCCATATGCATTTTAAAAATGTAAACATAGGTCAGTCTGGCGGTCAAGTCAATGGCTGTGGTGCCCAGCTATGACTCAGGACACTCCTGCCGCACCACAGAGCGCCATCAGATTAATTTCATTTTAAATAAAATGTGAATGTGCGCATCCGCGGTGTGTTATTTCTAATTGTCATGTGCGCTGTGCATACGGTGTGCGACCCCCTTAAGGATGGTGTCTTCTTTAGTTTTGTGGATAAATGACTGCAGAAAAAAGAACATTATACTCGATGTTAACATGATCCGCACAAGAGCTAAAACGCTTTATGAACCTTTTGCTGACAGCGATGATTGTTTGTTCCTGACAACAGGTTTTGATCTTTGGTTCATTTTAGAATATTGGACTTATTTTTCAACGAAAGTTTGAACTTTGAGAGTGTTAAAACAACAGAGAAAAGTGTGAAAATGTTAATGCCTGTAATAATTATTTAATTACTTTACAAACATGTATGAAGTTTGTAGTGAGGGGGTTTACAGCCTTAAAAAATCTAAAATAACTGTAAAAAATAAAGCTGACTACTTTGCGGATTTTGCCTATTAAAGGGTTATTTTTAAAACAAAACTCCCGCGAATAACTTGGGACCACTGTATATTTAATAAGTTTTCACCGGTTTGACTGATGTGAGATGAGATGACTTGAAAATTAATTTAATTCAACTAAAACAATTTAGACAGCAAGATTTTTTTGTAGAGTGTACTACATAAATAGACCTATAACATTCCTTCCTAAACCGCCTGTGCAGGAAGCATGTTTAAGGTTTAGAACACCATTGTCGTTGTTTAATCACATAGAACATGAACAGGCCTACAGTATGTCACTCAATGCTTATCAGTACTGCTGCTCACCATGATATGATACTTAATCACATGAGCTGCCAAACGCTTCCAGATGGCATTTGTTAAGATAACAGCTTTTAAGCTCCATACCAGTGTGACACCATAAGATGGCTACACACATCTGGACAACACAATGCAGCCAGACAAAAAAAAGATAATTTAAGACCTTCAAAACAGTCGAGGACATTTACCTGTTAAGATAATGAGATTAATTCATTCCAAAACAGCATAATAACTTCAGAGACAGAATAAATGATGTATGAAAGCGATGGCCAGAATGGTGTGCATCATTTCCCAGAGTGACTACAGCTGCTGGACTGTGAAATTAGCTCCTATTAGACTGCATTCGTGTTCATCTGCGAGTTTACAAATGCATTTGACTAGTTTTAATGTCCATGACCAGTTATACCAGATGTACAGTATATAGTTCATATCTGTTTAATGCCTTTGTTTCAAAAATATGCAAATTAGCACGGGGAGGATATTTAGTGCTGTGTCAGACGTTACAGACTAATGAGTGTGCATATGCTCCTAACAGCTGCGATTCGACAGAGTAGATGGATATTTTCTGTAGTTGTGCAACAGATAATCATCAGTTGTATCGTATAATGCCCTAAACACTATGAAATCGGAAACCAGCACTTCAAGTCTAAAGGATTCAAGAGATTATTTGAATGCTCAGGTCATTTGCATGGAAGCAATATAGGCAAATCCATATGATCGTTAGAAACATGATCCCCTTGATCCCATGGGCTCAAAACGGAGGCTCAAGGTCCTGGACAGGTTGTGCTGGTCACCACTTTCTGAGAAAACATGAACACAGTTCAGAAGAAAAAAAAAATAGTAAGATAATGTTTCACATGCAAATTTCTGGGCTTCTCTGTTTCATGTGTGACTTTGTAAAAAACAAAATAAGTATGACAGATTGGTTGGTTTGGCTTCAATACAGTAGGAAAATGGGCTCATGCTACATGGTCAAATCTTGTAACCACGTTGGTTTTGTTTATATGATCACGTCAGTGGAAATTTTCCATATGCTTGCTCATATTTGCATCCATAATTCCATCATAGCATTGTCTAATTTCCCTGCTCTAATGAATAAAAAGGGTAAGGAGTGTGGATCATGTGAATCCTGATTAGACACTGACTGCGAGTCTGCTCTGTGGGTGAAGTGTCCTTGGAAACCAAATTTTTATATCTCAATTAAAATTACCCTACACAGACCCTCTTTTAAATGTCCAACATTATTGCAGTTGCTCTCATGTCTCGAGTTAAACAAACCCTTGACAAAATGGTCAGATATGTAACCCTTAAATGTAGAATCCACTTTAAAATGACAATTCTGTCTTATACTGTACGCTGTTCTTATAACCCAAACAAGTTCATTGGAAATATGTGACGCCATCCACTTTCCTGCCAAAACAGATCTTTGCATACATTTCACTGTAGTTTCCAGGTAAAATTAGTCTGCAATGCCAGTTCTACCCCTCACATTTCCATTTTGTGCATTCACGTGAAGGGGTAAGAGTGTCCCCCAATGCTATTTTGGTTGGAAAGAGGTGCCAGACACAATCAAAGAAAGATTTTTGGCATCACACTACAAATGAAAGTGCATGAGAAATCTATTGTGGTTACACAAGCAAGCAAAAATGCAGAGAAAAGTTTGGCTGCAGACCAAGTGCACATGCACGCTCAGACATGCACTCTCTGATATGCATGCTTTTATTGTGTACACATAACCCTGACCCTAACCCTCACAGTGACATCACTTGTTCTATTAAATGCTTGTGTCTGAGAGTGCATGTGTTAGTTTGCATGTGCAAGTCTGCAGTGAGACGTTATTGAAGAGAAAAAAAAAAAAGCCAAGATAGGTTTGTCCCCAACCTAGGCAACCAGAATCGACTCGGAATTTACTGTAAAAACAATGCTGAGTGAGTCTGTCTATCCATTTCTCTGTTTATCCAACCGGTTTACATCAGGTTCAGTGGTTTCACAGTACTCAATACTGTATAAACTCAAGGATCAACTCAAAGTTTGACTTACTCTGAGGCACATATGGACACATGGAGAGCATCATTTTGATTCATTTCTTGAGAGAAAGGAACACAATTCACTTTTTGTTGAAAATGAATTATTATAAAAGGAAATGAATTTAAAGGCATTTATACAGCAGGAATAGGTACTGCTGATCCAGCAAAGATTGAGAAGAGAGCTAAGAGAAAGACTTGACTTTATTAATGCAAATCAATCAACTGAATTTAATAATTTACATATAGCAAAAAAGATACATGGATTTGATTGCATCAGCTATATCACTTTGCTCAAAGCTGATGGGTCTAATGTTGCTGTTGCATTTTTTTACCTAGATTAAAATCCCTCTATGTAACTTAAGTTACCATGGCAATGAAACCAAATTCTCTTTAGGGCAAGTCATTTCATAGGTGGCCATGTTAGAAATGCCTCTCAGGCAGTATGCTTGGGCACTCTCTTTGAATAGGGCAACATCAAATTCTCCAAAACTACTAGCCAAGCTTATGATTAAATTTCGTATTAGGAATCTTCAATATAATTAAACAACAACTGTCTCTTTAATTTCTTCACTAAACGTTTGAATCACACAAAACCTGCAGAAATTCATATCTGGTCTGAGCCCCTCCCCCGGAGAATCCACAATCTATAGTGATTGCTGATTGGCTCCTGTACTAGAAGGTGTGGGTTCATTCGCTATATTGACCGTTACACTTTTCCCCATTCAAATCTTTGAGTGACATGTCTTGTGTATTTCTATAGTCTTTGATAAAACCCACTCAAAACTAAAAGCACATTATTGAGCCTGAAAGCTTACCTGATTAAAAACAAAAACAAAATTGGGTTTAGGCAGCAGCCCTCTGATATCAGTAATTATGTAGTTTTTAGTTTTTTATCTCATATTTAATGTCAATGATTTTTGATTAGGTTTTAAGGGGTGGTATGTTCATTTCAAACATAAAAGAAGAACACTCACCAAACATTTGTAAAGTTGAAGTCAGAATTATTAGCCACCCATTTAATTTTTTTTTGTTTTCTTTTTTTAAATATTTTCCAAATGATGTTTAACAGAGCAAGGAATTTATTACAGTATTTCCTGTTTTTTTTTTCCTGGAGAAAGTCTCATTTGTTTTACTTCAGCAAAAATAAAAGCAGTTTTTAATTTTTTTAACAAGCCTTTTAAGCTCAATATTATTAGTCCCTTAAGCTATATGTTTTTTTTTTTTTTTTTTTTTTTTCGATTGTCTACAGAACAAACCATTGCTATCACCGTTAGAAAAAAAATTGTTGTGCCAGGAAAAAAACATAAAATAATGACCGTTAAATTACTGTAATTTATCGTAAAATAACAGAAGTTAAATTACAGAAATTTCCTTAAACTTAAATTTTCAATAAATTTCTCTAATTTAACATGTTATTTTATGGTAAATTTCTGTAATTTAACGGTCATTATTTTGTGTTTATTTTCCGGCACCCCAGCAGTTAAATAACACATTTATTTTTAAGAGTACAATGACTTGCATAATTACCCTAACTTTCCTAATTAACTAAATTAACCTACTTAAGCCTTTAAATTGCCCTTTATACTGAAAACTAGTATCTTGAAAAATATGTAGTAAAATATTATGTACTGTCATCATGGCAAAGACAAAAAAAAATGAGTTATTAGAAATCAGTTATGTAAACTATTTTAGAAATGTTGCAGCTTGAAGGGCATCCGCTGTGTAAAACATGCTTGATAATTTGGTGGTTCATTCTGCTGTGGCGACCCCAGATTAACACAGAGACTAAGTCGAAAGAAATTTATGAATAAATGTTTAGAAATCTGTTGAAAAAAACATCATTCTATTAAACAAAAATTAGGGGAAAATATACAGGGGGGCTGATAATTCAAGAAGGCTAATCATTTTGACTTTAACTGTATGTACAACAAACAATGATATATGTTGCACCATCATATTTAACACATTTAATTAAACATTCCATTTACATCTTCTAAACTGCCATACACTTAAAAACATCTTAAAAGCAATGCGATATCATCATGTACTATACCATACTTTTTCTGACAGTGTGCTGTTTAATAAACCTTCTTCTGTAATGAGAAAAAAAAAAAACTATTTGCTTATAGCACCATCTGAAAAGTGCACCAGGAGCAATGCATATCAGGTTTTGCTGAAATGTACTGTAGGCAGTGTTATACATTTCTATGGCAGCCCTGGCTGACCAACATTCTTTATTCTGCAGAACACAAAAGCAGGTATTTCTAAGAATGTTTTTGTTTCTACATAGAAACTAAGAATTTGAGTTTCAAAATATCTTCTTTTGTATTTGACAGGAAAAAGTGAGACAGGTTGCAAAAGACATGAGCCTGTCAGGCATGCTTTGGCTTAATGTGACTGGCTGTGAAACCAACATCCAACAGGGGCTTCAAAAATCATAGATATCATATCCTCTGCCAGACTTTAATGCTTGATGTCAGGAACAAGGCGGGTAAACCTTTCTAGTCTTAATTCAGAAGGATGGGAAAGGCATCAAACAAACTAAATGTTTTACGCCATTTTTTTATACATTTTATATATTTATTTTTTTCAAGTGTATTTAATGCATATTTATCACATATTTGAAAATATGTTTATAAAAGAGGAGGTTGAAGACGTGATGCTAAAAAAAAAACCAATTAACTATAGCTTCTGGTAATGACAAATCATAAATCAGGATGTTGTGCAATTATCATTTCCCCTCTGTCTGTCAGATTGAGAGGTAATTTACAGCTTGAGGAACCTGTGAAACAAGTGATGTTTACTTTTGTTTACCCCCAAACACAATGAACATTTGCCAGAATCTAGCACTTGAATACAGAATGCTCAATTAATTTGTAATATTTAATTAGGTAAATGTTTTTTTTAATCAGGTGATTTATTTTATTTATACACATTTAAGTAATATTTTTTGAGTTAAAGTAATAATTGGGCGACACAGTGGCGCAGGTGGTAGTGCTGTCGCCTCACAGCAAGAAGGTTGCTGGGTTGCTGGTTTGAACCTCAGCTCAGTTGGAGTTTGCATGTTCTCCCTGCGTTCGTGTGGGTTTCCTACGGGTGCTCCGGTTTACCCCACAGTCCAAAGACATGCGGTACAGGTGAATTGGATAGGCGTAGTGTGCGTGTGTGGGTGGGTGTGTGTGTGTGTGGAGGTTTCCCAGAGATGGGTTGCGGCTGGAAGGGCATTCGCTGCATAAAAACATGCTGGATGAGTTGGCCATTCATTCCACTGTGGCGGTCCGGGATTAATAAAGGGACCAAGCCAACAAGAAAATGAATGAATGAATGAAAAGTGATAATTAAGTTTATTACTTATAGCAAACTCTCTCTCTCTTATGTCATTGCAGGCAATACAACAAACATTATTTAATGTGTTCCTCATGATTTTTTTGTTTGTTTTGTTTTATTTCAAAATTAACGTGTATTCCACTTTTGTTTCTTGCAACACATTTCAAAAAAGTTGGAACAATAAAGCATTTACCACTTTGTAATGTTGCAATTCCTTTTCGCAACACTTAAATGACACTTAGGAAATGAAGACACCAAGTAATGAAGTATGTAAGGAATAATTTTGCCCTATTCTTCCTGCAAACAAGTCTTAAGGTGGTCAACAGTATGGAGTCTTCTTTGTTGCATTTTGCACTTCAAAATGCACCACACATTCTCTACTAGAGACAAGTTGGGACAGCAGGTAGGCCAGTCATGTACCTGTATTCTCTTCCTCCACAGCCAGGACTTTGTAATGTGTACAGAATGTGGTTTTGCATTGTCTTGTTAAAACTATGAAGTTCATGTCGCTTTGGACTGTTAACATAGGGCTTCCTTTTGGCACAGTACAGTTTTAATTGGCATTTGTGGATGTAACTACATATTGTGGTACTTTAAAAAAGATTGCCAAAGTAGTCCTGAGCCCATGTGGTGATATTGCTTATAGATGAATGAGGATTCTTGATGCAGTGCCACCTTGAGTGATCAGAGATCATATTAGTTCAGCTTAGACTTGCACCTTTGTCCTTAACACACTAATATTCTTCCAGATTCCTTGAATATTTTAATTATGTTATTAACTATTGAAGGTAAAATTTTTAAATGTCTTCCTATCTCTCCTGGATAATCATTGTTTTTAAAAACTTCTAGAACTTTCTCATGCATTTGTTGGCAAACTGGCAATCCTCTGCCCATCTTTGCTCCTTTCTAGGATGATGCTTTTGTATCAAATCATAATTACAATTACCTGTTGACATCACCTGTTTCAAATTGATATTGTACCAACTTTTTTAAAAAATGTGTTGCAAAAGCCAAAAATATGAATGTGTTTTTTTTTTTGGAAAAAAAAACAATATAAATAATTAAGGAACACCTTAAATAATGTTTGTTGTATTGTCTTCAATTAAATACAAGTCAAAGTAAATTTAGAAATCACTACTTTCTAAAATTATTTACTATTTAACTTTATGTATTACACGTAACTTAAAATAAAACAACTACTACTAAAACAAGTGAATTAATAACTGATTAAATATGTTAAATCAAAATGACATTGGTTACATAACAAATTCATTCAATACAATCACTAGCCATTTGTTCTCTATAATTAAGAAATCAGAAGAAATCTGATCTGTCTCATTTATTGTACATCTGTGTTTTCATGGGAAAAAATGTATGAATTTTGAATTAATATATCATTGCAGGGTTTTGTGATACCACTTATTAGCGGTTTAAAAATAAACACATTTGTAAAGACAGCAAATACTAAATGAAATAAATTACTCTTCCATTAACCGACAACCAATGTCTCAATATTCAAAGGGTCTTTGTATCCTGGCTCGACAAAACGTCTGTTTATATTCTGGAAGCAAAGTCATCAATTACGGCTTTGTAACATTTCTCTGCCAATATTGTGATTCACACTTATTATTGCCAAAAACAACCTTGCCGCAGGGTCCGCCAGTGGCTCAGGAGAGCCCAAAACTGCCACAAATCCAGCACCAAGAAACAGCCTTGTGACTTCAGCAAAAGAAGGACTTTCTTGAGGTCCTTGACAATCAGCCACAACTTAATTGGAAACAGACCTTCTCTAACCTATAGACGTTAGCACTTTACATTGAAGGTGACTGATGCACTTTGACTTGCAATGTAAGTTTAAAGTAAGGCGCGTTTAAATTCAGATAAACGTCCGGCTAATCGAACTACAGTTGCTCGCAGCTGCTAGCAGTTCAATAATTTCAATTAGTGAGTGTTCTCGCCTTTGTATTTTGATTAGAACATGTTTTAATTACTCGAATCCTTTCACTTATGGGTATGTCTGTTTACTTCGGCGGGATAGATGGTGGTAGCCAATCACATTTGAGTTAATGGGCTGAGGAACATAATTAAAATGCCATCAGTGTGACTGGACTTTGGATGCAGCTTCTCCCTGGAGCACTAGATCACGCTCTGCATAGACAACAGCAGAAAGAGAATGAAGAAACTAAGATTGACTGTGAACGAGCACAAGAAATATGAAGGCTGGGAACCTTGCTATAAAACCACATCAGCACTGATGTAACTGTTCGTAATGGGGAAACAGTCTATGATTCGAGCAAGACAAAAAAAGGGGTGATTAATATATTCCAGATTGTTAGATTTCATTATAGCTCACGTATGACTTGTTTTGAGCTATTACTTTCATTCCCAATGGAAAGAATGGCACAGATTCATCTTAGCACATGGCCCTGTCAGGATTCCTGGTAATGTAGCATACAAAAGTCGGTGGCAAGGATGGATTGCATCTGGGCTTGCATTAATCATATGCATTTGTTGGCTAAAAACGCTGCTTGATGAGGAGGGCTGCGGTCACGCTGAACGTAGAAACTAACAAAGAAACACTACAGTGACATCCATCACTGCGATATAAAAGACATGGAGAGACAGGGTGGTGAAGGCACTCGTTATTGACACAATTACTTCAGATCGATCATGGGGTCAGGCTGTGAGTAAGTGTTTGTGTGGCTGTTAGCAGGTGGTGAATTACAGAGGTGTGTGAAAGGAGGGGTTGGTTCTGACTCACCTAAATAAAGCTTAAAGCCTTCTAATTAAAGATTAAATCCGCCCCAAAACAACATCAAAACATTGGGAGTTGGGGGCCTCGAAAGGTCATGTGCTAGTAAGCTTAATGTCTACCACCTGAAAAAGGTTATGTTATTGGCATTGACTCTCACTGAAGTAACTTTACTTTAAGACCTTATTACACTTCATTTTAATGGTCCAGTGGTAGACATTTTGTTGGCCATGTTTGCTTAAGAAGCATTTTTGTTAGTCCAATCACAAATGGATGACATTAATACTGGTGCAACACGGGTGTATATTTTTAGTATATTTTTAATACAGAAGCTGACAGTCTACTGATGCTCGAATGACTGGTAGTTGACATTTAGGATGTCTAAAGGGGACTGTTAAAATGAAGTGTATGAAAAAAAAGAAGGGTGCGTTTAAACAGAACAGTTTTTTTTTTAAATGTCACAGTTGGCAACTGTTATGGTTACCAAATGCTATGTTTTATGTTTAAACCAAAACATTATGTAGGAGTAAAAAAAAAAAAAAACTACTTAAAATGGAGTTAACTTGTTAGCAAAATTACCTACTTCCTAAAACTTATTTATGGCAGACCAGTCCTCTAGCATTTCACCCTCCCTCCCCTATTTCCTTGCTTCCCATTTGCAATCCTATAACCCTCTCTTCACTCCTAGGTTGAATCTGGGGGTCCAATCACTCTAAAAAAATATTACAGAGACAATACCTCCATTCTGAATCTCTGGGCATCAAAGTAGGACGTCCGATCAACCTACCTACTTGTTCACTGTTCACCGTATAATCTTAATTCCCTTCTCTTTCATCCCACTGTTTTCTTTTACCCCTTCATCCTTACATCCCTACAATAAAGTCTATAGCTCAAAATGTGTCCATGTTGATGAAATTCTTTTTAAAACTAAGGACAACAAGAAGCGAAAAGTAAATAGAAAAAAAAGTAAAAGTAATAGCATTATGGTTTTAATTTTTTTTTCTCAGACCTCTTTTATTTAATTGAAAACAACCCAACTAAAAGAGAATGAAATAAGAAATAATGGGAGGAGTTTTAAAAACTGATGAAACTTTTGTTATACAAGAGTGTGCAATACATTACCTGACAAAAGTTTTATCATTGATCCCACTTATAAGAGCAACAAATAAAATCTTCTAGTTGATCATTTGGAAAAATGGCAAAAGGTAGAATTTTCTGCTGAATCATCTCTTCAATGAATCAACTGCATCCCAATAATCACAAATAATGCTGAAGACCTATTGGAACCCACATGGACCCAAGAAATCACAGAAATCACTCCAGTTTGGTGAAGGATAAGTCATGGTTTGGGGTTACATCAAGTATGGGGGTGTGCGAGATATGTGCAAGGTGGATGGCAACATCAACAGCCTGAGCTTTCAAGACATTTGTGCTGCCCATTACATTACAAACAAACCAGAGGGCAAATTCTTCAGCAGGATAGCGCTCCTTCTCATATTTTAGCCTCCAGATCAAAGTTCCTGAAAGCAAAAAAGGTCAAGGTGCTGCAGGATTGGCCAACCCAGTCACTAGGTATGAACATTATTAAGCATGTCTGGAGTAAGATGGAGGAGCCCTTGAAGATGAATCCAAAGAATCTTTATGAACTCTGGGAGTCCTGCAAGAACACTTTCTTTGCCATTCCAGATGTCTTTATTAATACGTTATTTAAGTTATTGCAGACAAGTATGGATGCAGTCCTCTAAGCTCATGAGAGTGATACACAATATTAATTCTTTTTCCACCGCACCATGATTTTATATTCTATACTGAACATTATTTCTGTTAAGTGACAAGACTTTTGTTTTTAATAAAAGTCAGACCTTACTGTCCTCATAAAGGTCTTTGCCTCTCATAATAGCCACTTCTGATACATAATGGTCAACTAGAAGTCAAGGTATTATTTGTTGTTTCTAAAAGTTGGATAGATGACAAGACTTTTGTCAGGTAGTGTACTGGAACATGGGTTTAGACAAAAAATACCTTATAATTAAAATATAAAGTATTTTATAAAATGCAGTGCAAAACATAAGGGATTTCTATATGATTTTTTTTCATGATCCAAAACATTACACAAAATGAAAAAAATCTTTATCAATTTTTTTGGACTGGTTGTGTATTATTGGCATGCTTTCTTGTTAATACATTAAATTATCATTATAACAGTGCTTTATTGATGAAGCAAATACTATATGCACAACAATGTCAAATATGCAACAGTAAACAACAACAATAAAAAAAGTAAAGCATGTTCTAAGCCAGAGTCACTCTCTGTTATAATACTTCTAAGTTATGGTTGGCAATCTGACTCCGACACACTTCTAAAAGGGAGAGCATGAAGATAATTACTCAGTCTGGGATATCCCTTTATCATTTTTGCCCTCTTTGCCTCATCTTTTTTTCTCATCTGATATATTCATTATTCATTCCTTCATCACAGCACGGGCCCCTCAGGATGGATGGGTAAAGATCACTCCACATAAATGCTTCCTTATTTCTCCCTTGGTGCTTTCTGACTGTCCAAGTAGAAAGAAAGAACAGAGGCAGCCGCAGAACAGAGCAGAGATAAAGGTAAGGAATAGGCTGTAAGGAAACAACTAGGAAACTACAAAGAAATATGAACTGCTCACCCAAAAATCAGGTCATTAACTATCTTCTCGTTCCACAGATGTTTTCTTCCTTCACGTTTTGGAAAAACTTGTTAATTAGAAAGAGGTGGGTTTCCTTATTCTGTGGTGCCAAACTGTAAAAGACCTAATGAGATATGTAATTTGACACTAAATGCTGTAGTTTTTCGACAATGTTTATGGACAATGTCTTACAATGTTGTTTTACAGTGGAAAAACAGTATACTTACAATCACAAAATCGTGTGCATAAAAAGATAAGTTTAGTAATTATTTCTGTTTAAGGTTTTAGAGCAGGCCAAAACTCGAAATTGGTGTTTGATTCAAAATTATTGAAGAGATGAACTACTGTCATTCATGAATTAGTTTGCATTTTTATTTAAAATGTTCAGAGAAGTCTTGCGTAATTGTGAGAAGCATTTCAGAATTTTCTGTGTGAGACTTCACATATTCCTAAAATAATTTTATTCCAGGCTTTTTCTTGTGTTATGCTACATTGTATGTGGTTAAATTTTGATTACGGCACTCTTTTAGTTTCAAGCGTGTCACCATGATGGTGTTTTGTATTTGTGTGCATGAGACTGTTACCAGAGCTTGTGGAAAAGCTATTTGTGTACTTGCGATGAACTTTGATTCATCATGTGGCTTTACTATCTTTAAGCAAATTGTCAATAAATTATAAAGGAAAAATAGCAGGAAACCACTGCTTTTGGTTTTCTACACTTTTAAATTTGTAAGTGTAGAAAATCAATCCTTTTCACAGTACCAAACAAGAATATATATGTATGCATTCATTCATTTTCTTGTCGGCTTAGTCCCTTTATTAATTCGGGGTTGCCACAGCGGAATGAAACGCCTTCCAGCAAGTTTTTACGCAGCAGGTGCCCTTCCAGCCGCAACCCATCTCTGGGAAATATATATATTTATATCTATATATCTATATCTATCTATATATATATATATATATATATATATATATATATATATATATATATATATATATATATATATATATATATATATATATATATATATGTTTTTTTTTTTTTTTTTTTGTCCCAGAAGAACCTTTTTTGTTTCCCTTTGGAATCTTTTAATCAACAGTTCTTAGCAGAACCTTATGTTCTTGATTCTTCCACTTTAAAGAACATTTAGTGGCTTGAAAAGATCTAATGGATGTTAATGATTCTTCACTCAACCTTTACTGCCAGTAAAAATAAATAAAGGTAACCTAAAAGTACAAATCTCACCTCATGGTACATTAAAGGTACAAAAGTATATCATTAATGTTGGGGCGGCGCAATTAATCGAAAAATAATTGAAATCGACATTCAGAAGCCCTAATCGATCAAATTTTTCCAAGTCGATTATCTCAATTACTTTCCCAAGCGTGTGTGGAGTCACGCGACCCCACTCTGTTAAGGCTACTTTATACTGTTGTTCTGCTTCAAACACACGGCTATGGTCTGGCACAGCCTTTATACGCATACCCATGTATACCTCTTAAAAATAAACTACAATTTGTAAGTTTGCACTACACTGACAATGATTGGAAGACGTGCCGGAGACATATTGTTTAGTACAATAAAATTATTTGTTACATTAAAATATTTGTTTGCAGATGATTCAAGAAATGCACTGTTTAAAATATTATTTACAGGATATAAAAGTTATTTTATTTAGAAGAGATATTTTCTACTTTTAATTAAAAATTTAATGTTGAAAACAATAAAAAAAAATCCAAAAGTGCAAGTTATTTATTTTCACTTTTTTAAAAGAAAAAAAGTGACTGTTGGTTTTATGCAGTGTGTTTCAGGTTTTTATATATATATTTTATATATATATTTTATATATATATTTTTTTATTTCAGTTCTTTAGCATTTATGTTCAATAAATGATCACAGATAGCACAATTTTTTTCTTCAATTATTTTAAAATCAAGTAATACACCCTTTATTCCAAAATCTTTCACTTGTAATATGAGCAAATTTACTGTAGGCTACAAAATTTGTTATATAAATAAATAAATAAAATAATCATTCATTAATCGAAATCGAAGTTAAAATGTTCAATTAATCTATATTTTGATTTTAGGCCAAATCGTTCAGCCCTACTCAGGGTACAAGTGTAGAACTGTTAGGTACAAAATTGTACCTTTTGAAATGGTGCTGCGCCAGTGACAGGTTTTGTACCTTTATTTTTGAGGGTGTATACTAAATCCAACGGATTTATTTTTTAATAGTGCATGAAGTGCAAAAGTAATATTCTATCAGAATATCCACTTGTACAATTTTATACAGTAGCATGGAAAACAGAAGCTCAAACATCCAATTCTTCCATTCAATGTTCTTGGAAGACGGATAGCATATAATACAGGGTCAGAATGACATGACACAAACAAAAACATTTTCATTTTTTTGGACAGTTCTTTATTTAACCCTGCCAGTGCGTCATTCAAACACGCGCACACATACACACACACAGACACACACGCATGCGCACGCACACGTACACACACACAGCCAGACCAGGAGCTAGCCTGTCCCTTTCACACTGCTTCAAAAAGCCTGAAGTCTTTTCCATCATCAGATCTGCTCATTAAAAGCAGCACAGACTCGTTTCTCTTTTCATTCTGTCCTCATCTTTGACTCGCTCACTTACATTTCACCCTGTGATGTGATATGATGAATTTAAGGTTTCAATCATAGACACTTGGGGTGAGGTGGAGTTGCCAAAAAAATCTGAGCTCAGATACAGTATGTCATATTAATGTTGAAAAGAGAGCTGAGAAGACCATCGTCACCAAAAGACTGCTAAGTGCAAATGAGCGCACAAAATATTCATTATTCTAAAATAATAATGTGCAAAGAGATAAAAAAAAATAAGATTTTGATGTCTGATATATAAAGTTTAGTTCAAATGCAATTATTCATAACCCGTTGCATTCTTGGGTTCACTCAGGCTTAGTGTACTGTACCATGGGCATAAGTGGTTAAATAACCAAAAGCAAATGAAATATGAAGTGAATATGAATGGTTAGAAATATTGTAAGAAAATAAGAGTGTTAGGTTGTGGTTGAAACAAAAAAAAAATTAAACAAATTAAAAATATAATTTATTTATTTAGGGTTAGGTCTAGTATGTTATATATATATATATATATATATATATATATATATATATATATATATATATATATATATATATATATATATATATATATACACACACACACACACACACACACACACACACACACACACTGTACAGTTTAAGTCACATACTGTACAGTTTAAGTCAGAATGATTAGCCCCCCTGAATTATCAGACCACTTGTTTATTTTTTCCCAAATTTCTGTTTCATGGAGAGAAGATTTTTTCACACATTTCTAAACATAATAGTTTTAATAACTAATTTCTAATAACTGATTTATTTCATCTTTGCCATGATGACAGTAAATAATATTTTACTACATCTTTTTCAAGACACTTCTATACAGCTTAAAGTGACATTTAAAGGCTGAACTAGGTTAATTAG
The DNA here is from genome assembly GCF_052040795.2 of Danio rerio. Lineage (NCBI taxonomy): Eukaryota > Metazoa > Chordata > Actinopteri > Cypriniformes > Danionidae > Danio > Danio rerio. The sequence goes on along the minus strand of NC_141033.1, from coordinate 31,538,479 downwards.
GCTAACTAGGCAGGTTAGGGTAATTAGGCAAGCTATTGTATAACGATAGTTTGTTCTGTAGACTGTCGAGGAGAAATATAGCTTAAAAGGGCTAATAATTTTGTCCCAAAAAATGGTGTTAAAAAATTTAAAACTGCTTTTATTCTAGCCAAAATAAAACAACAAGACTTTCTCCAGAAGAAAAAATATTATCAGACATACTGTGAAAATTGCCTTACTCTGTTAAACATCATTTGGAAAATATTTTAAAAAAAAGAAAATATTTATTTTGTATGTCTAGAATCTATGTCCTGAGGTGTTTATTAAACATTTTTATAAAGTTAAAATTATTTTAAAGTCTACAAGTCACTGACTTAAAAAAAAAAAATAGCCTCTCAATCTCAACAACAGCACTTTACCAGATATATTATCAGTTTACCTGGTCTATATGGCTAAAAATTTGTTTCATTATTCAAAAATGTTCAGAAGTGAAAACAATTTTCAGAAGTTAATTAAATAATGCTATTCACTATGTTTTATGGGTGTATAAAATTCAAATTAACATAAAATATAATTATTATAAGTTCCAAGATCCAAAATTGATATTTATTTATATCATTAAATAATGTACAAAATCATCTCCATATTTGTCGTATATAAAAATTTCATATTTGCAAAATTATTATTAAAAATTGCTACTCAGAAATATATTGCTATATTGCTGGAGTATATAAGGTAGACAGTGTATATTGTTATTCATGTGTTCATACAGTTTAAGTCACAACTATTGGTATTGCTTTATTAGATTAATTCTGACCATTTGTTCATTCATTTTCTTTTCAGCTTAATCCCTTTATTAATCAGGGGTCACCACAGTGAAATGAACTATAAATTCTGGCTTCAACTGTATATAAAACATTTTTTGTATATTAAACATACTTTGAGCTATAAATTATTATTGTTATTAGTAGTAGTAGTAGTAGTAGTAGTAGTAGAAGACGAAAATGAACAAAATGTCAACTTTATTTATCAAGCAAGCATCAAAATTGACAATAAATAAATATATAATGTCACAAAACATTTTTATTCAAAATAGCTTTTTTCTTTCAAGCTTCCCATTCATCAAAACATTCTAGGAAGAAAACACATACCATGGTTTGTAAACAAAACAAACATTTCAGTCCTCTTCAAACAGCCCTGTGCAATATTGTGTTTACCTAATCAATAACAAATATCTTTCCATACAAAAGAAAAAGCAATGTTTTGATAGAACAAGTAGTGTGTTAGCAATAACTGCACCAAAAGCAAATAAAAGCTTCAGCAATGTCTGACACACCAAAGCAGTGCATAAGCTAAAATTAGAAACAAAGATGTCTTGACACTCTTTCGTATATTCCACAAAAATATACGTCAGATTGACTTTCACACACATTTAGGTGGAAAAATTATAACCAGACAAATCCTAGGTCCTGATACCAACTCAAATATTGTATTGCAATAAGCATCAGCGTTGTGTAGCACACTGTAGCAACACACCGTTGACCTCATGCATCATGCTGGGGACAGTGCAGCGTAACGCCTGCTCTGGGGCTGCAGGGGGATGAGCAATGTTCATTAGGGCAGACAGCACGACACGGGGAGGAGGCCAGAGCAGATAGGGCCAATCGATGGGACAGGGTAATTAAAGAGCTGTGTGTTAGAGGAAAGGCGGGTCAGTACCGGTAAATAAAGAAGAGTCAGAGCCACACAGACTATAGCCGTGACACTACCAGAGCCTCCGTGGTCACTAACACACACATACACACACACACGCACGCACACACACACATATACAGAATATGCTATTTATAGCAGTGTGGTGATGACGTTTCTTTTTTGCCCAATTCCTGCAACTGCAAAAAGTGTTTTCTGCAATTAGCTTAATGAGCTAGATCACACGCAATATAAAAATATGAATTTCTGTAATCATTTATATGTTCCAATCCACCAAGAATAGTTGAAAAACAATTTTATGTATTTATTCATTCATTCATTCATTCGTTTATTCATTTTTTCGTTAATGCACTAAACAGTTCATTTTAAAATTATGAATGAAATCCGGGTACGGTTGAGCTTCTTGTTTACAGAATTTAATGCTTTATGAATCCATATTGCTAAATTAGCATGTAAACAAATTCCATTAAATCTGTTTATCACAGTATAATGCAGTCATATTCTTTTAAAAGGCTTGGATGAAAATGTTTAGATGGATTGCATTTACAATAGTTTTAAACTGCTATTTGAAATATAATTCGTCTAATGGGTGTGCTTGAATATGTTGAAATGCTTTAAGATAAAAAAAAACATACTCTGTTCACATACTGCACTATAGCAGCACTACTCTGATTGATTACTACAAATCCCTTTTTTCTGAAAACCCCAGAGTGTATCAATTGTCTAGCTGAACCAGTGCACTGTGCCTGGCTAAAAGTTTGTATTGTGTAAATGTAAAGTCCTTTATTTACACTTTATTTTTACACTCTAAAAATGCCAGGATATCATAACCCAATATTTGATCAAATATGGACAAATACAATTTTGTTTTCCTTTTTTTGTTTAATTAAATTTAGATTAAACATTTTAACCCAACTTTTGGGTTGTTCATATTTGGCCCAGTATTGTTATACTGGTGTATATGAAGTAAACTTAATGTATATTGTAATTTTTCATGTGTTCATTCATATTGACCATGACAATGTGGTGATGTCATTGGCCCATGAACATTTCCTGCTTGTTGTCAAACTATTTCAAAACTTTAACATAAGGCAATTCAACCATGATCTATAACAGTAAAACAGCTATCATAACATTATTTATCAATATCTGGACCTTTTTAATTACTCAGAAGCTATGGACATGAAAAATGTAATACAGGAAATACATTAGGACCTTTGCTATTGTTTACGTCCCTTAAATTAGTCTAGTGAAATGCTGCATAGGCGACGCAGTGGTCTGTGTTCGTGTGGCTTTTCTCCAGATGCTCCGATTTCCCCCACAGTTCAAAGACATGTGGTACAGGTGAATTGGGTTGCCTAAATTGTTCGTAGTGTATGAGTGTGAATGCGTGTGTATGGATGTTTCCCAGAGATGGGTTGAAGCTGAAAGGGCATCTGCGGCGTAAAACGTGTGCTGGATAAGTTGGTGGTTCATTCCACTGTGGCGACCCCAGATTAATAAAGGGGCTAAGCCGAAAAGGAAATGAATGAAAGAATAAAATGCTGCATATATAAAACATTGTATTTTGAGCTAGGAATTATTATTACTATTATTAGTAGTAGTAGTTCTTGTTGTTATTATTATTATTAGTTGTAGTAGTAGTAGTGGTAGTAGTAGTAGACGTAGAAGATGAACTTTTTCATCTTTATTCATCAAGCAAACATCAAAATTAAAAATTTATAAATGTGTAAGATATAAAAACTATTTTTTTCTTTTAAGCTTCCTATTCATCAAAACATTCTAGGAAGAAAACAAGTACCATGGTTTGTACACAAAGCAAACATTTCAGTCCTCTCCAAACACCATTACCAAATCAATAACAAATATCTTGCCTTTGTTTAATATACAATCTAAAAAAATGCTGGGACATCATAACCCAACATTTGGTCAAATATGGACTATTACAACTTTGAAATACTTTTTTCCAATTAAATTTAAATGACACATTTTAACTCAACTTTTGGGCTTGTCCGTATTTGGCCCAGTTTTGGGCCAAAAGGCTAGCAGCATTTTGCACTGATTTTCAGCTTTAAAGGTTTTAAATTTATGTCATTGGCTATACCACATCACTTGAAAATGTAGATCTTTAAGTTGATCAATGGGAATATTTAATAAACTGGAAATCTACAATCATCTTATGTTTTTAGTTTTGTAACAAACAGGGATCCAACAACATCTATTTAATTTATTTACACTAGGTCTAGCCTTCTTTTTTGAGAATGCCTAATGTAAGTGTATTTAAATGTTCTGCAGAATGAACATTTTTGCTTAATAATAAAGTGTAAGCATTTGATTAAACCCTTTAGACTGGCAACAATGCTTCCTAATACAATGAAAAATTGATAATTGTTCTTTATTTTTAAGTCTATCTATTCTTATATTATTCTTACTATCTATGTGGGCCTTACGAAACAAGACTGGCATTGTAAAACTCTTAGGTAATGCATCCAAAAAAAATTCAAACATTCAACCAGATGACTAAACTGAATTATTAAAAGCCAGCAAATTATTTTAAATTAATGTGAAATGCCACACAAAACTTTTATAATCAACTGTATAAGTACAGTAAGTATTTTTTGCATAAATAGCACACATACTGAATAAACTCCAGGCATTTTAATGTGATATTTCCCGGTCATATTAGATTAGAAGAGAAGGCATTAAATGAGACGACCACCCGCTAAATGACAGGCCAACGTGTCTTTAGGATGAAACTCTTTCTACATGGCCTGCTCCTACAGTAATCCTCTCCTGAGCCCAGTCTCCGATCAACCACACTTTGATCATCTCAAATGCAAAAAAAGACCTCACTCAAAGCCAGTCATTAATGTTGCTCTTTAAGAGAGACTGGTTTATTAACTTCTCCTAACACTCTGGGAGCCATTTTACAGCCTTTTTCTGTCAATCAAAAAGAGATGAAATACTTAGGAGAAGACAATAAATAACAATAAGTCTAAATATTTTACTAGTGCCTGTCATACAACCATGAAGTGTCGAAGTTGCTTTTTCTACCAAATTAAGAAAGAAACAACTGATTTGATCAGTATTTTTTTTAAGTCTCTCTTTATTAAAAATAATCCAGGTATTGTGCAACAAGGACAAAAACGCATACTTGTTTCTCTTTAATTTGTGGTTAAATAGCTTTTTAATTGAAAATATTGATGAATAATTAACACAAGACTGATTCTGTTTACCAGAGTGAGGTGTCAATCACAATGAAGGTTAATGGCTGTTGTAGAATGAATATTCTAATGTCATCTAATTACTCTGACATATTGTGTGCGTGTAGCTGTGACCTTTAATAAAAATAGACTTTTTTCCTGAGAAAACTCTGTAGTGATGGAGCATTGCGGCGTAAAGAGATGCGAAACATAACGCAATTTCAATCATGACAAATCAATGTAATGACATGACAAACTAATTTCAAGCCAGAACGATATAAAAACATCCACACTTCTCTTTGAAGACTCCAACCACTCGTGTCTAAAGAGGTAACGGCATAACTCTACTCAAAAAGTAAGACTTATCATGGCTTTGATGGTCTGAAAAAGAGGACATAATTGAGTCCTGAAGTGCACAGACTTCCCTGCAACACAAATTAATTCAGTCTACTAAAATACAGCTCCCTGAGGATAAAGAGCACACACACACACACACTCAACAAAAATCAATTAATTTAATTTTAATGAGATAACATACAGATTGTTTATCAGAATGTTTGCACCTAGCAATTCCAGAGTTTAATGAAATCATCCTGCATGTGTGTGGTTTTAAAGTTGCCCACAGAAAATGAAATGACACGTCTGCCTATTCTAAGAAATCACACGTACGCAGTTGCTTAATTCAAATGCAGCTAAAATACACTTGTTAATGAGTCAAACTGCTGAAATCCTACGTGGGATGCAGGTTGGGGGCTGAATGCCTATAGTTAACATCCAAACACATCTAGATGTGCTTCCAATTGAAAGGACTCCCATACAAGTAAACGGGTTTTGCATGCAGAACATGCAAAGAAAGTCCAGGGATTTAGAACTAAAATTGTTAAGTGATTTTCCTAACTGGCTTGATACGGTTTCTTAAACAGAGGTTGATACGTGCACTCTTAGCACGGGATTTGTCATGTGTGCAACTTCAGGCCTCAGAGACCGCCTGTACAGCCCATACTCACTAGTATTGACCTCTGTGAATGATTAATTGATTCAGTCTGCTAACACCAAGGGAGAAAGTTAAGAAAGGATTGATATTAGGATTACGAAGGCAGAAAGAGGTAAAGAAAGAGAACAAGATCAATCCCAAGTAAAGTGGGATCACCTTAAACATGGCAACATTAATAAGATGCTGCTGTTTAGAGGGGCAGGTCATGCAAAAATTTCAATCCTGTCATCAATTTTTTGGTTGTTCCAGTCTTGCAAGACATTATTCATACACTGTAAAAAAATCCTGGTCGCCTTAAATGTTTAAGCTGAATCAAATTAACTTTATGAGTCCACTGAACTTATATTATGTTAAACTGAATAAAAACAGCTTGCATAACTTTAAGCTAGCAATTACTGTAAGTTAGAACATGATTTAACCTAAAAGTTTAATAAGTTTCACAGAACTAAAAGCACATGCTGTCATGACTAATTGTTCATATAGTTTTTTAGTGTTGTGTATATTTATGAAAAAAACGGAATGTTCAATGTTTGTCGAAAGTAAAGGGGAACGAAGCACAGTCGAGATCTAAGAAAGACTATGAAAATGTCAAATATAATCCAAATGCTTCCTTCACTCTATCCCAACCCTTATATATTTCCAGGACTCACCAAATCATTGCTTCTTTATTATGCCTTCCCCTTTTTATAATCAATCTAATCCACAATCACTGGATATGCTCTTTGAAATAAAGAGGGGAGTGAAGAGTTCTTAGTTCTTGATGTGAGTTATAATTGAGGAATCTGAACAACATTTTTCATTTCAAAGGAATTAATAGTTTCTGTGAACGTTAAAGATTTTTGATAGAACCAATGAAAATAATGAACTTTTTTTTTTTAGTGTAGAATCAAATCCAATTCCACGTATTTGTATTTTTTCAAAGTCTGCTTTACTTGGATGTATGTTTCACAATACAAAAGATAAGATAATTCTACAAACATATCATATGAGCTTTTATTTGATGTTTTAACCTATTTTAAACTATTTGAAAGGCATAAACTTTAAAAGTAAAGGCCTTTAACATTCTTGTTTGTATACGCAAATGTTGTTCAGATTACTCAAATATTATTTACATCAAGATAAAAATCCTCAATACACTGGCTGTCTGTTAAGTTCTGTATAGATTATAAAATATTACTTCTTTCATATAAAGCTTTAAGTAATTCATTTTGCTATGAAAAATGTATTAGTTACACAAAATATTTTCTTTATTCCCAATTTCCATCTGGGATACTCATCACGCGATTATGCAGGGCCACTGATGTGATCCAAGACATGTGAAGAAGTAATGCCATGGTTTCCATAATCCTAGATCAGGCCATATCCTGAGCTGTTGCTGTGGGGGTCATGAAGGTCCGGAAAGCATGACAATGAGTTGTGTAAAACCACAGTGACAGACGAGTCTTGGACAGACAGTCCAAAGGGCATGTGCAGGATAAATGAAGCGTTCTAGGCGCGTTCTGATCAGCGGTGTTGTCGCGCGCCTACTAAAGGCCGGTGGGGGGGGTGGGGGGGGGGGGGGTTGTCGCGGGGGCACTTTTAATCATTTTGAAAGGGCACTTTCTATCCAAGACTAAAAGGGCATGTGCACTGCACAGGTTGAGCCCTATGTGTGTACGTGCCTGCTATGTACCAGTCTGATCACCCGCCTGTGACCTACTCCCACCTGCAGCTTCTCCACGATGGACGTCCAGTGTTCTCCAGCCTCCGGCTACTAGACTGCAGCTCTGAACAGGAAGTTTGGCCAGATGAGAAATGGTCGTGCCCAAGTGAGCCTGGTTTCTCTCTAGCTTTTTTCCTTCACTTTCGTCAATTGGGGAAGTTTTGTTCCTCGCCACTGACTTGCTTGGTTTGGGACTTGTGGAGCTGCGCATCAATGGATTTGCTTTTCAGTGTTTGGACTTTTATCAGTAAAACCTAAACCACACCGAACTGAACTAAACTGAATTTCAACTCTGAAAACTAGACTGAGACAGTTTTAATTTATTTCTATGTTAAGCTGCTTTGACACAATCTACACTGTAAAAGCGCTATAGAAATAAAGATGGATTGAATTGAATTGAAAAATGACTCTTTAGATTATTAAAATGTTTGTCAAATTATAGAAACTTTACAGAAAAGTTACTTAGGGAACCAAAATGTTTCTTCGATGGGATCACTGTGAAAACATTCAGAACATTTACTTTATTACTGTATCCATACAAAATACAATACATTACATTGTCTCTTATCCATTACTCTAATTAAAAAATGATCCAGATAACTCAATGGATGAAAAAGTCAACCAACTTTCCAAAGGCATAAGGGTGACAAAATTATGACAGACCACTCTTTTATTCTTTCTGATCTATCACTTTAAATATGCATTGACAAAAATCCAAGACAGAAATAGCAGATTAGCTTAAGAATAGATTTTGCCACTCCAACCACACACTCACACACATACAAATCTAACCTCTTTTTTTTTCTTGATCGACTGCCTCATCTGAACTATAACTAAAGAAGAGAATGCCTGTTTAGACAGACAGGGTGCAACAATGAGAAAACTCCAGAAATGATTGGGGGAAAAAACAAAACACACACAGCCATGGTAAACAAGACGTCCTCACATATTTCTGGCGACACCGCAGAGAAGCTAATCTCTATTGAGGCCCGTTGTCACGCTGACAGAGAGAAAAGCAGAGGCGATTGATCTGATCCGCTCTCATTAAAAGCCAAGCGGCAGATTTCCTCTGAGCTTTGGTCCCTACAGTGCAGCATGGGTCAGCCATTAGAGCCAGAGCTGCAAACAGAGGGAGAAATATTAAAAGCTTACAGGCAGCTTTAACACAGTGGGAACTGGCCATGCTGAGGTACTAAGGGGGCTGACAAGGAGAGAAAAGGGGCATTAAGCCTAATTTTGGGGCCTTGTGTTTGCACGGGCGCATCAGCATGAAACGGTGTGAGAAATGCAAAGTGGCACAAACTGCAAAATCCACTCATCATGACATGAATAAATAAAAACAGCGCAAGATGGCTGCCTCAAAGGGTATACTTATCCTTAAAAGAAAAGAATGAAAAAAAAATACTTGAAAGGCAGTTCTCTCATTTTCATTTCCTGAGGAAAATGTCAAAATATATTGCCTCAGGGATTTCACTATAAACCATAAACACTCCTGCAAACAACCTGCAGCTGATGGCCCCTAAACACACACACACACACACACACATTATGTGGAATCTCTGCTACGACAGTTTCCTGACAGAAAATTGTCCTCATCACAAGCTTGTTTTGATATCAAAGCTCTTGTTTTCTGATGCATTAATGAGAACTGGAATGCATAATGTTACGCAAATATTTGTGAGCGACTTTCCAGCAGCAAAAACTCAATAATGATGTAACCAGGCTGCCGTAAAAGGAAAGAAATAAAGAGAGAGAGAGAGAGAGAGACACAATCTCTCACCCACTTCCCTGACGGAGGACAGCTGCAGCCGGCGCTTTGATTTAGCTCACATTAATGTCACAGCCCTTCGATATCCGATCATTTGTCCTGAATCAGTGGAGCTAATCAAAGCTAATAAGGCCCACAGGATGGACAGTGGGCTGAAAACACGGTGTGTGTGGTGGAAGCAAGCGTACGTGGGTGGCTTGTTTGCGATATACAATAATAATCTCATATTTCACGAGAGCTACTTCAACGTTTCTTATATATTGTAGATCTCCCATGGTGAATGTCATCTTCAGAGTTCTTTTCCATTTGTTTTCTGACCCCTATTGCTTTTTTAAAATGTGTAAAAGTAGCAAGGAGGCATGCGGAATAAATGTTTCACATCCTCAATAACCACCTCATTATGTCTTCCGTATCTACAAAATTGTATTCCTGTCCATGGACGTAATTACACTGTGACAATTAGCTACAGCGCACTGAACTATGGGATTAATGGCTCTCTCTTTCACCTATTAGATGTGTTTCGGCACACTGTGAGCGTTCACATTGTGTGTCAGTCACCTTGAACGGACTAAAACACACAAGCATCATATAACACATTCAAAAAAAAAGCATTAAGAGTGATGCCTGGTGTGCCAGCTCGCTAGTGATTTTGGTCAACTGTCTTTTTTACGCATTCTCTTTCTGTCAGAGCGGTATTCTTTGGCTTGTTTTTTATTTTATTTTATTATTTATTTAATGATTGAGTAATGAAGGACTCATGAATAATGTTCTCCGTGAACATTCACATCATTTGAAATGTATGGACGGCAGTCTGACATCCAGCCAATCTGGAAAGCAGACAGGAAAGGTGATTGAAATTCATTGCTTTTGTATGCGTGTAATTTGTTACCAGATCAGATCTCGCATGGCAATTCTAACACAAACTGGGCTTTTTTTTTTCAACCCCCAATTAAATAAAGGAACAGTGAGAGGCTATCGCTGTTTGGTAGGCAGGATTGAGGTGGGTGTGCCTGCAGTCAGTTGGGGAAAAAGGGAAAGTATTGCTTCATTCGATGGCAGTTTAAGAGAGTAACAAAAAGAAAAAAAATACAAATTGTTATTCTACCTTGTGCAGAGAAATTTCAATGGCTTTCTGGTAAATGCAGCACCATTAAATAAGCTTTAACAGTCTCTGTGTGACCATTTGTAGCTTGCACACATAGATGATGATGTCCTTTAAGCCCATACCCAGCTGTTTTACATTACGTCTGTGCCCAGATTCAGAAAATACTTTTTTGGAAACATACTTGCATATTGCATTTGAGGGACACATAGAAAGACTATTTAAATGACTATAAACAGCCTTCCAGGCTGTGAATAAAATGCAACACACACACACACGCACACAAATAAAAAAAGAAGTTTGTGCATATCAAACATATAAGAAATGCAGTGGCGCAGTAGGTAGTGCTGTAGGTAGCGCTCCTTTCCTAGATAGGTGGCACGGTGGCCCAGTGGTTAGCACTGTTGCCTCACAGCAAGAACGTCATTAGTTCTAGTCCTTACCAAGCCAGCCGATGTTTCTGTTCACAGTTTACACATTGTTATCACTTAAGAGCAATCACTATCTGTTAATTAGCTACTACAGCAGGGGAGTTTTTGAGATCTACCTGAGCTTAAACTCCCCTCTTGCCTTGCAAACGGGAGGGAGCCCCGGGCTCGAGGATCTTACTAGCTCAGCTCTCTCTACAAAAACTGCATGCGAAACATGCTTTATAATCAATCATCAGCTAAGTGTGAACTCTTGAAACACATTTAATCTGATTTATTCACTTGTGATTGGGAATTGCTCAACAAACAGTTTCCTACATTACCAGTTGTAATGATGAACAATTTGGCGTTAATTCATTCGTTCATTACCTTTTCGGCTTAGTCCCTTTATTAATCAGGGGTCGCCACAGCAGAATGAACCGCCAACTTATCATATTAACATATTAAATATGCTTTACGCAGCGAATGCCCGTCTAGCCACAACCCATCACTGGGAAACAATTTGGCATTCACCAAAATAATATTTCCGATTAAACATTTGCAAACATGGGTCTTAATGAGGGGACAACCAATGTTGTTATTTATTTTTTGTTTATTTATTATTAATGAGCTCTATGGCACAGAAGTCGAAATATGTTTATCATTCTAACAATAAACACAGCAGCATCAATATTAAATGTCGTGGTGGACAATTTGGTCACTTTATATTTGTCTCACTGTCCATGACTGTGGTCACCAAACTTGTTCTTGGAGGGCCGATGTCCTTTTAGCTCCAACCCTAATCAAACACAACTGAACAAGCTAATCAAGGTCTTACTAGGTATACTTGAAACACCCAGGCAGGTTAGTTGAGGCAAGTTAGAGCTAAACCCTGCAGGGACACCGGCCCTCCTGGACCAAGATTGGTGACCCCTGGTCTATGGTTTCAGCCCTGTCACCAACTTCTAACGCTAAACTCAACCAGCCTTCAGTTTCCTTTCATTGTTTTTTACTGATTTCTCACACATTTAAAACAATGAACTTATCCTCAGAGGCCATGTTCATTAGAATTCCACAGTAACATTTGGGGGAAAATTTATATTGTTTAATTAACTATGTAGCTTGCAAGAGTAGCTAAATATGCCATTTTTAAGTTTTTTGAATGTTAGTAAAAATATGGTAGTCCTAAGCACTTTGAATTGCCACTGCGTATGAAATGTACTATATAAATAAACTTGCCTTGCTTTGCCTAAGTTTATCCTTAAGCTAATGTGGACAATGAGACATTTTACATTAGTTTCTCCTTTCCACTAATAAAACAGAGCAGTTTACATGGCGCTGCTGTGTTCTTCAGCTTAACCTAAAAGCTATCACTGAAACAGCTCAATTTTACATAATAAGACATTAACTCTTGTTTGATTGATTGCAGCTTTTAGTTTCAGTATGTAACTGAGCATTTATGGGTTTCACCTTAACAATTGCATACACTGTAAAAAAGAGTAAACAGAATCTGACCTCATGTGAGCTGAAGTCATGCCTGTTTATTACTCCAAACAATGAGTGGAACCCCAAAAAAGCTGAGATTAGACATTAACTGCAGTTCTTAATCAATTAATCTTAAACAGTGTTTACTTCAACACCTGCATGTAGCGTCAGTAATGTCTGTCAGCTAACCGTACCATAAAAAGAAGCACACATATAAACGTGTATACTGAAATAGCAAAATCAGTTATTAATGGGATAAATAATGAATTTAAAAAAAAAAAACATAATGGAGATCAACATTTCATCAGAGTAAGTCCCTTTCAGTAACATAATTTGAGAATTTGTCTTCTCCACCGATAAAATCTAATTACCATTGACAATACTTTAAGAAGTTATGTTGCCACCAACAGGCAAAATAAATAGAAGACAATGTCATAACAATGTTATACAGATCATTCATTCATTCATTTGATTTCCTTTGGCTTAGTCCCTTATTTTCAGGGGTCACCACAGCAGAATGAACCGCCTACTATTCTGGCATATGTTTTATGCAGCAGATGCCCTTCCAGCCACAACCCAGTACTAAACACCCATACATTCACGCACTAAAGCTGATTTTGTTTACTTAATTAACCTATGCCACATCTTTGGATTGTGGGGGAAACCGGGTCTTTGTTAAACATTATTTAACAATACTTCAACATTATCTTCTCTAAAACATCTTAGATTTCTTAAAAAAATGTTGGGGTGTAATGTTTGGTCAGCTTTGCTAGACTTACACCAGTCAAAGGGTATGACATTGTGTATATTAGAAACTTACATGAGTAGATTAGGAAACCTAAATTAATTAAATTAAAACATCTGTAAATATTTAAGCCCAAACATGTGCATTAACTTTACATTAGATCATCATCAGTGCCTTTAAAATAGATGTAAAATCCCCCCATTTCAATGCATTATATTATATTCTCATGGCAAACAGTAACCTAATTACGATTTATATGTGCTTAAAGCAGGTAAGTGACACTATTAGGCCGAGTTTGTCTTTTGTGTTGGGTCGAGCAGCGGGGTCTAAGCCCCAGTGGACCCCTCTATGATTACAGCAGTAATTGTAGACGTCCCACTGTAAGGTGGTAATTAAAGCAGATGAGAAGATTTTCACATTAAGGCAATCTGAAATTGCTGACGGGTCACTGGGCTGACACAGCACGAGGGGCAATCCTTTATCCTTTATCTCAGCGCTGCACACAGCCAAAACGCAAGGCAGGGTTCAGTTCAAATAAACCAGTCTGTAATTATGTCCATCTGGGAAGGGTGCGATTGGGATATTAAAAGTAAGTGAAGTGTGATTTTAGGTTATATCAAAGGGCAGGTCCCCCTATTGCTCTCCCTAACATTATGAACACCTGAACGGTTAGATATTTTCTTTATGAATTTGGATTGGGTGCTCGAAACTGCACCTGCTCTGAAAAAGCCTCACGAGACAATCAAATTTCAGAAGCTGATTGCTTTCACTCTTTAATGCTAACACGATCAAAAATAAAGCATGAAATGATGTGCAAGCAGGAAAATGTATGAGATTGGAATTAAAAAAAGAGCATTCACTTGTGTTTAAAAAAAACATATAGGGGTATCATAGTTCACTTAAAATGATACCAAGCATTTCTGTAATCTGATAGAGAATAAACAAAATTTTATTATTAAAAAATGATACGTTCAGAATAAATTTGATTATGTTTTAAATTATGTAAAACTACTTGATGGTAAATGGGTAAAACCTAGTTGAAGTATAATGGCAATGTATAAAAATTGAATGAAAAATTAAAAATGCTGATTATTATTATTATGAATAAATCAGAAAAAAATCTACATAGGGCAAAATGTAAAGATGTATTAAAATTTTAACATTTTGATGCTTTTCTTTTTTCAAAAAGATAAAATAAATAAATAAATAAACAAATAAATAGTTAAAAAAAATATATAAAAGAATTGAAAACATTAAAAATAAATCTTAGTGGTCCTAAAATAACTCTACTGCACTAAAATATATGTTCTGTATTCTGTATACATACTTATTTTTCATGAACAACAACACATAACTGTTTAAATACAATTGGGACAATTTTTAGAAAAACGACATATCTCAGCACAGCACAAAACTGCAAATGCCTGTCACGTCTGAGGCCAGAGACAAAGATACTGCCACTGATCTGAAAGCCAAAACTGAAAGGTGCAATCAATCAAACAAGAGTTAATGTCCTTCCCATGTCTTTTAAAACAAAAGCCGAATGTTGTTTCCGCCTGAAAAATCACCACTGAAAAGACTACATGCTGCTTAATTAAGTAACAGAAAATGAGGTGCACAGAAACCCATAATACAGTACCCGCGCTTTCAAGCACAAGCAATATTCCAGTCAGTCCAATATTGAGTGCTTCAGCAGTTTAAAGAGCCTGAAGATCAGTTTTTCTTGCCCTAACAGAGAAAAACCCTCTCTTGCTATACAATAGTGGTCATTTGACTGACATTAATTATTTTATTTATCATGTATCGCAATCTAAGTGTATGTTAAACACATCTCAACATTAAACACAAAACTGCATGATTCACAATCATGCTTAAATAGCCATAAACCTCATACTTTGAGTGCTACTGCAACACTAAAACGAATAATTCTTCAGCTGTGTATCACTGTGGGGCAAAACAACATCAATGGAAGCAATTTTTGTATAATTACATCAAGCGCTGGTGGCAAATGCAGCTTAATTCTAATTGGGCTTAAAACCCGTTGCATAAATTGACCGGCAATTATCTATTTAACAGCTCAGACAGTCCAGTTACCACTAGAATTCATTTAACCTATATGCATAATATATCCCCAGACATGATTCATTTCATTGGACGGACCCCTAAAATGTGCACGTTATTACCTTATAGTAGTAATATATGCATTCTTAGGAACTACTGTATTAATATTTTAAGGTAAATAAGGTATAAAGATGTCTCTTTGATGGTCCTGCCCCAGTGACAAGTCGCAGTACCCCTAAAAGTGCAATTTTTGTAGCCCATTTTTTGAGCCTTGAGTGTATCTGTGGAGAGGCTGCAAAATATGATGTGCCAAAGAAGGTGGAACAACAGTTAACCATTTCACTGAAACAAATTATATCTGCAAAATTGTTGCAAACAATTTATAGAGTATGTGTTAAATTGAAACAAATTAACTTTAGTAATTTTCAACTTAACTTGTTTGTTTAAGTTCAGCCCAAATAAATTGTTTACAACCACTTAACCGGAAAAAAAAAAAAAAAAAACGTAAATCCAAGGAATCATCTTTGAACCATTTTTTTTCAGTGTTATCAGAGCATTATTTTTAGGTTGAGAGTCAGAGTTTTAGATTATATTCACACTGGCCCCATGAAAGAAACATGAATATAACAATGTGAATATGTAAACAGTGAATATAATCAAGAGACAGAACAGAGCCTCTGTTTAAATATACATTGTATTCTTGCTCCATTCTTTTTGTTTTAATCAACACTTGAAATGCGGGTAAGTTTCATCCATAATAAAGAACAAAAGCAGCGAAAAATCACAGCTGAGAAAATGATGTGCAAAACATGAGTTATGGAAGATTATGTCCAGTAGTTGAATGTTTGTACAGTCTTATACCTTGTTGGTGTTGACATTTTCTTAATAACATTAAAGCATTGATTTATATGTTGTGAGGTGCTTGGTGATCAGATTGCCATACTTTTGCATGAACAAGTTCTGTTCACTATTCACAGTTATTTTTAGATCTTATTTCAGAATATCCCTAACAGCACCCCTCTGCATAAGTGAAAACACAGATTGTCTAGAGTAGCTTGTCAATAGTTAGGAAGCGCTGTGTCAGAAATGACAGAAAACTCAGAGGAAAGAGACACTAGTGCGTCAGACTGTCATGAAGATGCTGACTGTTTGCCAAAGCTGTGGATTAGGAGTAATAATGCTGTAAATATTGTTTCTTTGTCCCATTTTGCAAGACCTCAATGTATTATTTTGACTTTTAAAGTGCCACTGACTTGCATTTTATGCATCCTCAATTGCCTTTAATGATATACAGAGGATAAAGCCATGCACTTACATCATTTATGGTCTAATGGTGGGCAAATTAGAGGCGAAATTGTAAATACTATCCTCAGTTTTCAATTTTAAACACCACACAACCCCATCATTTATACATATTTACCCCTCATGTCCTTCCAAAACCAGGATACGGAAATGAATGTAAAGACTGGCGATGTTTACATGCACAAGGGCACACATGAACACTGCTCATGACCCTGAATTTAGTGCATTATTAATACATCCCTGCTGGCAGTTTTTTCAATGACTCTTATTCTGATTGCTTCCTTCCTCTCTCTCTTTCTTTCCATTCTCTCCATCTCTTTTCCAGGAGTGCACAGAGCCTATGGCTACATGCTTGTCTATTAAGAAGTACATAAACACAGATGTGCATGTTGATCTTTTGTGTGATTCTCTCTTATTTTGTCAGTCTGTGATTCAGACCATTAAAACAGTTCTTTAGACCACGGTTGTCAAGTCTATAGATACGGCATGCATTAGGCAAATGCTGTTATTACAGTACATTAAAGCCTTGTCAGTTACAAATGCAACAAGTGTCATAAAAGGCATTAGGAGAAACATAACATTACACCATTAAAATGTGATTTTTGCAATATTGCAATTTAACATCATAAACACAATTCTTCAAATCAAATTAATGCAATAAAGTACATAATAATTATTATTATTATACTATGTGGTGCATGCTGATTTTATACCCAATAAATTTAAATTACTTTAAGTTTTACCTCCAATCTGAATATATATATATATAAAATTTTATTTGCCATGGTGAAAAATAACCTTTCATTCCAAGAGTAAAAATATGTGAAACAGTCGCCAGTAGCACACTGGGTATGCAAATAATGGCAGTAAAATAATCAAACGTACAGCGAACGATCAAAAAAATAAAACAAGAGTGTGAATGGAACTGAAGAGGTTTGTGTGATGCAAATATCAAACAGTGATCAAGTCCCTACTCTGCTTATTGGAGTTTACTGCATTTTTGGTGCACCTATTCTTAATGGCATAGGTTCAACAACGTACTGGAAATATTTCTCAGAGATTTCGGTCCATATTGACATGATAGCATCGTGCAGTTGCTGCAGATTTGTTGGTTGCACATCCATGATGCGAATCTCCCGTTCCACCACATCCCAAACGTGCTCTGTTGGATTGAATACTGGTGGCTGTTGAGGCCATTTGAGTGCAGTGAACTCACTGTCATGTTCAAGATATGATTCACGCTTTATTTCATGGTGTGTTATCCTGCTGGAAATAGCCATCAGAAGATTGTGGTTGGACATGGTCAGATACATTACTCAGGTTGGCTGTGGCGTTGAGACAATTCTCAATTGGTACTAGTGGGCATAAAATGTGCCAAGAAAATAGCCCCCACACAATTCCATGCTTTCATGTTGTTGATCTGAATATCAGAGCAGAAATTGAGACTCAGACCAAGCAACGTTTTTCCAATTTTCTATAGTCCAAATTTGGTGATAATCATAGCCGCGGTTTCCTGTTCTTACCTGACAGGAGTGGCACTTCTACTGCTGTAGCCCCCCCTCCCCCAACCCCCCCCTCAGTGCAAAGACATGCAGTACAGGTGAATTGGTAGGCTAAATTGTCCAGAGTGTATGTGGTGAATAAGTGTGTATGGATATTTCCCAGGGGGTTGCAGCTGGAAGAGCATCTGGTGCATAAAACATATGCTGGATAAGTTGGCGGTTCATTGTGGCGACCTCAGATAAATAAAGGCACTACGCTGGAAAGAAAATCAATGATGGAATGAGGCAGACAGGTGTACCTAATAAAGTGGCTGATGAGTATATAAGCATATTCAAGGTTGTTATCGTTAACTAAACCTAAACCAATCAGAAATGTTTACTTTGAATAAAATGATCAAAGATAAGAATAAGAGCGCCCAACTACATTTAAATCTCACCACATAATTATCCTCCTGTTGGTTTTGTGAGCTTAGAATTATGTATTACATGTTTCTATAAATCTTGTGTGGAAAATTCACAAATTATCTTTGATATTAGTTAACGAGTTTTGTTGATTGATACGATATGTTACTCCAATGATTATTTTTTTATTAAGTGTACAATTTACAGTATATTGAATTGTGAATGAATTTCTTTTGAAAGAACTTATACCTCACTAGCACCTCACTTTCTCTTGCTGTCCCATTTTAGCTTTCCCAAAATAAATGTGTTACTCAACTTAAACAGAAGTTCACATTACATCAGCTTAAACACAGTATAATGAGTCATTCATTTACGACGCAAAATGGAATCAGGTTAGGGATTTTTTTATTCACAGTATTTATAGTAGTTTCACTCAGCAGGTCTCAAAAACCATGAGCACACAGTGGGAATGTACACATGAAAGTACACTTCCTTTCCCTGTACTGTGAAATGTTAAAATCAACAAGGATGCCAACAGTGTTAACACTTCTAAAAGCTCAACGTTGTTTTTTTACAAGATTAATAGTTTTTGTCTCTGAGCATCTTCCAAAGCTATGATCTGTTTTTGGCACTCCACACAAATTGTTGTCATTATTTAAGAACCACAAACCTGCTATTTTAAATTAGTAAAAGAGTAAGCTTTATAATGAGCATTAAGTTGTGTGTTATGTGCCCTAGTTCTCAAACTTAACACGTTCACTTTTATACCTGTTGAGTTCACGTTGCATATGAAAACCTGCAAAGTTATGCACCGATGATTTATCTCTTCCGTCATTTCTAACCAAAGTTCTCATTTGCAAAATTAACTGCAGTGTAAATTATGATTATTAAAATATGTTTTACAAGAAAGTTAGTTTTTCTACTTCATTGATTCATTCATTTTCTTTTCGGTTTTATGCCTTTATTAATTAAGGGTCACCACAGCGGAATGAACTGCCAACTTATCCAGCATATGTTTTACGCAGCGGATGCCCTTCCAGCTGCAACCCATCACCAGAAAACACAGGTACAGTCTCATTCACACACATACACTAAGGACAATTTGGCTTCCCCAACTCACCTATAGCGCATGTCTTTGGACTTCTGGAGGAAACCGAAGCACCCGGAGGAAACCCACGCCAACACGGGGAGAACATGCAAACTCCACACAGAATTGCCAACTGACCCAGCCTACTTGCAATCTGACACTGTAAAAAATGTTAGGTTCCACAAAATCCATTTGTGCTAGGACAACATAAAGGAATTTTTAGCTTATTTGTTTTTTACAAATTTGGGTGTATTGAACATAAAACAATCAAGTTGTCTCAAAAAAAACCTCAGGAATTGTGTTGTTTCAGCTCAATTTAAATAAGTACTTTGAACAAATGGCAAACATTATTTTTTAAGTGTTTGCAATTATTTGGGTTAGGGTTAGTTAGGGTTTGAATTTTTTTCTATTCTATTCTATTGTTTATACTTGTTTTTTTGTTTAATTTAACAGACCTTATTGTGTTTCTCATATAAAGCTGTCTTATAGATTGTGTATGCACAAACTTGGCAGGTTTGATTTAATTAAAATAAAATCCGGTGCAGTTGTAATTTGTGTGGTTTTTTGAATATAAACCTGATTGGTGCCACCTGGGCGCAGTAGTTAGTACGGTCACCTCACAGCAAGAAGGTCGCTGGTTCGAGCCTCGGCTGGGTCAGTTGGCATTTCTATGTGGAGTTTGCGAGTTCTCCCTGCGTTTGCATTAGTTTCCTCCGGGTGCTCCAGTTTCCCCCCCAAAGTGCAAAGACATGAGGTACAGATAAATCGGTTAAGCTAAAATTGTCCATAGTGTATGAGTGTGAAGTGTAAAGTTTTAACCCATTCAATTTACAAAAGCTACACTAGCGCTGACATGAAACATAAGATGGATGCACCATCTCTTGCATGCTAAATAAAATAATCAAACAATAAAAAAGTTTGATGACCTTCCATCAGAAAAAGGTATATGCTGAGTTTTTTAGTACTCATCTACAGAACAATTATAAAATAATATTTTGTTTGCTAAACTGCACATTTTCTGTTTATACTGTAAAATAAACAGACAGCTCACACAATCACCTGCACTGCATTTCTAGGACCTTGTTATCCAATAGGACAGGAGTGTTCAAAACTCGGTCCTGGATGGCCAGTGTCTTGGATAGTTTAACTCCAACCCTAATCAAACACACCTGAACTAGCTAATCAAGCTCCAAACTTTCTGGCGAGTGTGTTGAAGCACGTTGGCGCTAAACTCAGTAGTGCTGCATCCTAATTCACATACTTATACTATGCCCTAAAAGTATGGACTATTTTTGTAAAGGAAAAGTATATACTGTACTTTTAAGTCTGTAACAGAAGAGTGTGCAAGGTTTGGGACATACTACTTCCTTGTTAACAGATCGCTATGTTACTTACTTACATCCCATGTCAATCATCTCGACACATCAATCACATTTCTTTCACATTTAATTACCTACCTTTTTGGAGAAGCAGCAGCAGGATAATCTGCCATTCCTGAGTCTTTTATGCATTGGTGTAAAGTAACTAATTACAAATACTCAAATTACTGTAATTAAGTTCTTTTTCTCAGGATTCTTGGAGGGCCGGTGTCCTATGCTGTCTCTCAATTCGCACACTATCCATCCTAAATAGTATTTAAAAATAGAATTAGTATGTCCCAAACCATAGTATGTTCAAAATAATATGCTAAAGATTTCAGGATGGTTTAGTATCTGTTGTAAATATTACTCAGAGTATGAGTAAAAAGTAGACTTTTCAAAAGTACTCAAGAATAAGGAGTAGTGAGTATTATGCTGTATAAAGCTGATGTGTTTACATTTAATTTGTGGATGTGTGTAAACGTAACATTCTGTAGTGCATTTAGTTATTGCCCAGCAGGCACACAGCCTCATAAGATGTTAATATTAGGATAGATCTAGGTTGTGATGTCAGGTGACCAAAATTCAATGGCTAGCCAGTGTCTATGGACAACGTTATTTTAATGTCCAATAATGACGTCAAATGATGTAGATATTTGGTTGACTTTAGGTTGTGGTAGAAAGTGACCAAAATCCAACATTGAGCAAACATCCTTAAACAACATAATACTGACGTCAAATACTGACATTTATTCCTCAGGTATGGCAACCAAGATCCAACATCTGATAGACGTCATAGTGGTAACGTCCACACAACAGCAAGCTCTAACATCATTAGACGTTGATATTTGGTTGGTTTTAGGACATTGTCATCAGTCTGATGTGAGTTCTGATGTAAACCCGATTTTCATTTCTGTAACTCCAATCTCTACAATTGTGTAAGAACCTACTATTGCATTCACCTGTCACCATATAAAAATGGCTAAATCATAAGAGACCCTTATTATAGAGCTTATCAGCTACTGTATGTCTTGAGTTTTTGTAATTTACACTAGTTTGTCAGCAACTTTAGAACTTCGAAGATCAACTTCAGTGTTTGACTGCAATGCAAACGAACTGCACTATCCTGTCACCCAAGGCAGAAACGTTAGTTTCACAAGTTTTCCTAACTGTTAATTAGCAGATAACAGAAAATGTAAGGTTGTCTGACTTATTAGCACTTTATTTTAAAGAAAAATGTGTATTCAAGAGTTCACATTTAGCTGATGATTTACAAAAGCTTGTTTGGCATGCTGTCCCGGGAGAGAGCCCCGAGCTCAAGGGCTCCTCGAACCCGGGGCTTTCTCCCGTTGGCAGAGCGAGAGGGGAGCCTGAGCTCGGTGGATCTCAGAACTCCCCTGCTGCTGTAGCTAAGGGAACACAAGGGGATAGTTAAAAGCTTGATTGTTATGTATGTTAAATGTCTTTGGATGGTGGGAGGAAACTGGAGAACCCGGGGAAAACCCACGCGGACACGGGGAGAACATACAAACTCCTCACAGAAACACCCACCGGTCCTGTGGAACCAGGGCCAGCAGTGTTCTTGCTGTGGGGCTCACAGTGCTAACCACTGGGCCGCCGTGCCACCCAATCAGAGGTAAAGGAGGAGAATTGGGGAGGAGGGGGGTTTCTTCCAAACGAAGATAAAGTGAACTGAAAACTGTGGCTATTTATAGTAGGTTAGGGCTCATATGATTGGAAGTTGGTGATTAGCAAGTGCGAGACCGGCCGTGATAAATCATAAGCATGTGATCCTCTCGAAATTAGTTTATGAATAAACCTCACTTAATTTTACAGAATCAAATAAGATAAACAAATTTAGAGAGTTTTTTTTATGTACTAAATCATAATTATTGCAATCAGGAATTTAGAAAAGTCAAAGTAAAGTTATCAGGAAGAAAATTAGTGGTCACAAAGAAACATGAATTTGAGCATACTGTGATCCTCTTACTAATAATCACATCAGATCTGGCAAAAAAATGATCCTCCAAAACTGCACTGGACTGCCATGTAAATGAATTTACAAAATGCATTAAGTTTTTAGATTTAAGTTGAAAACAGCGTAAACGCCCCTAAACTTGTCATCTTGTGACAACTTGTTATCTTGTCAAAAACATATTCAAACTCTTAACGAGGTGACCCTCAGTAGAAGAGAACTGCCAGCAAACGCTCCTCAACCCAAAATAGGCAGACTTTCCTATGTGAATTATTCTTTAATAATTTGTGATCACTCATATAGTCTAAAAGCCGCGATGAAGAATTCTCCCTCATTTGGTCTCCTGAAGATGGCCTCAAAGATTTATTAAAACATGCTATATAAAGGGTGGGAGTAAAAATAACTGACACTGATATCATTTCTCACCTAGACTGGCTGCAGACCACCTCAGGGATCAACCAGTGTTGAGGAAGAGAGAGAGCATGTATGTGTTTGGTGGTCTTCGTGTCACAGGGGGCAGATATTTTTGTTGAATTATATGTTAAATTGACCCAGAGCAAATCCCTGAGTAAATCCTAAATTTACACAAGGTATTTTTACACAAAACCTATGATATGCTATGATATGATGTGATATGATATATGATAAAATGTTTAGTTTAACTATGTACTGGAATTACCATAGCATGTACTGTAGGTAAGTAAAGTGGTAATATTTTAATGTTAATATGTAATTTGGAGCATCCATGGAGATAATTTTTTAGCATCAATCCATCGGTAAAAAGACAATTGCTCAAATATTTAAATTTTTGTGACTGAAAATCAGGGTTTTTCCACCAACCTTGGCCCATTGTAACCTTTGATTTGGCTTGCCACCCCATCTGAGAGGAGAGTGAGAATGACGGAGCTGGTTGGTGGTGAATGCCTTTAACATAGAGATCCTTATTTCTAATTTGAAGCAACCTTTTTGTATTTTATTGCTGAGCTAAAAAAGCCAACTGGAATGAAATGTTTTAATTAAATCTTGTAAATTAATCAGATTTTTTAAAGATGTAAATACTGTCACTCAACAGATAGAGAACAATGCAAAAGACATCAGCGAGCAAAAAACTATTGTAATGCTTTTATATATTAAATTTTGTTTTTACTGTAATAAGTTCATTATAAAATATATATAAAAAACATTAAACATTATTAAATAGATTTAAGAAATTAGCCATTGCAACTATGTTTACCTTCGGCCTGCAAGCATCAATTCAGTTTGGTTTTTGGCCCCTCATAAAAAAAAGTTTGAGCACCCCTGCTCTAAATGAAAACTTTTTTACATTTAAATTTATAAGAAATATTTCCAATAGTTTGCGAAACAAGAATAAAAAGTGTTTTACTCAAACACATACACTAAATTATAAGTCCAGCAAAACGGACCATTTCCAAATCATCTCTTAGTAGTTTCGAGAACAGCATATAGTTTTAAAATAACATATTAATGAATGAAAAAAACAACATTTTAATGATTATCAAATTAAACATTACTATTTTGCCTAATTGTATTACCTACGTGCCTCAAACATCTGCAGATTTACAGGTTGCCATTCAATCAAGTTATACAAGACTGTGATGAATAAACATTGACATTTAAAGCTCATTTGCAAAAATACCAAACACAAACCAATAACTCCTTTTAATTCCGAAAAATAAACAAGGGTTAATAAATGATTGTGGCAGGAGAGGGGCCAGGCTGTTGTGGATTAGTGAACCAAATGAAGTGGCATTATAGGGAAATATTAAAACAACACAAAGGACTGATATAGGCAAAATTCCCTTATGCTTTTATGATATCCATATTACCATAGCAACAGCAAGCAGTCTGGACTTGAAGCTATTTGCCCTTTTGTCTTGTTTTGTTCTATTTCTACTTTATTCATTTGAATAAAGTTGCTGACCCTGACTCTTTTCACACCGCTCCAATAAATCTTCAGCACAAGAATCTTGACAGTTAAAGAAACTTAATCATAAACAAGTTCCACTCATTCTTTTCATTAAGCATCTCAGCAAAACCATTATTAGAGGTTTTGCCTCATTTTATATGAAAAACATCAAAGAAGACATAAAAAAGATGAAACTTTGGTCATAAATCTCAGCAGTTCATGTGAAAGAAGAAGTATAAGGGAAGGGCCAGATCATGATTTTACTAACAATTCTGCATTTAAGGGTGTACTCACACTACGCTATCCAAACTGTGCCAAGGCCTGTTTCCCGGATCGTTGGAGAAGTATGAGTGCTCTGAATCTGGCTCAGGCACAGTTCACTTGGCTGGCCATGGCCCGTTTGTAGGAGGTGTTCTTTGGTGTGGTACGCTTGTGTGTGAGTGCAAAACAAGCCTGAGCCCGAAACTGAAAGCGAGACATGACTTTTAAGGGAATTTTTCATATGGATTTATTAATCATTCTTACTGTTCAATAAATGCAAACTGTCGTAGTTTATTAAAGATGCAAATTCCTCACTGCACCACAGCTGCACCTTCAGCAAACCTCCTAATTCCTGCAGCTTGAGGACTTTATGATTGTTTACGAGTGTCAAAAGTGATTTATCTGTTTGGTGAAATATTTGACTGCGTGTCACTGCATATCAAACCTCTAAAACAAAATAACAAAACAAAAAAACTCCACTGTGCTGAGCGAAAGCGCTTACTGAACAGCGCATCATCGATGACGCAAGCATGCTCAGACCTGAAAGTAATGAGTGTGGGCCGTTGGGGGAGACGGGAGGGGGGACAAGCGTGCTTTGGCCAGGTTCAACGCAACTGTACAGTGTGAAAGAAAAGGGTTTAAAGGTCCCGTGAAATTAAAATAAAGCTATGGATATCCAGCGTTGGGCAAGCTACTAGAACATGTACTGTAGTGAGCTAAGCAATAAGCTACTCTACTTAAAATGTAGCTTAACTACACTAAAAGCTACACTCTGGGAAATGTAGCAAGCTAAGCTACATCTAAGCTATTTTTTGCAATTTTCATTTTAAAATCTGAGCAACTTAAATCCAAGACAATCATATCTTGCTGATCCACAAAACTTTCAATTAAGCATATGAGGCATAATTGTTCAGTTCAATTAATTACTGCAGCTAATATGCTGTACCAAACAGAATCAATTGAAGTATATAACAGCAAAAAAATGTAATCCAATAAATACAGGTGTTACACAATTACAATACTATAGTAATTTATAGTAAAAGGAAATATTTAGGATTAAGCATTATTTTGTATATGTATTTACAACTCTTCATTAATGAATTACACTAAATAATGTAGTATCATTAGTAACCATCATGAACAAATTTATTTAAGTACTTCACAAGTATTTTTGAGCACAGCATCAGAATCAAATTATGTATCTTAACAGGTACTGTACTTCTTGAGATCATCTTCTTCAGTCATCTTTACATTAAGCTAATTTTTCATGTTAGAAACGTCACCAACCGAGAGGTGGCAGTACTGCACCAAAAAGTGTGTCGTCCACCACAAAAAACATCATTCTTACCATCATATGGATTCCCTTTCATCAGCTAGACACCAGCCTCACATCTCCATGAATGTCGGTGCCGTCACTTTTTAATCTGCGATCGGTAAATGTAGCTTGTGTGGACGCTACTGTGCTACTTGACTAATAAAATAGCTTTGCTACTAAAAATCTATTTGATTTAGAAAGTAGCGTTGCTATCACCACGTTAGAAATATAGCTAAGCTAGTAGCATTCAACACTGCGGATATCTATAAGTGCTCTAAAACAGCAACAAAATTTTCATATAGAAGATATAACCATCCAAAAATTTGCAGTTTGTCACTTCCGCATAAATGGATCAATGATTACATACTTTAGTTTCTCATCAAATCTTCTGACCAATCAAATGCTCTCTAATATCTGACATGTTCCGTCCCCCTTCAAGACGCTTCTCGTTAGCTTTTTATGTGATGCTCTTGCTCCCAACCACTCTCACTGTCAGAGCTGTGATAAAAATGAAATCACACTGGCAGTTCTTTTTAAATGGGAGGAGCTACTCTATGTCCTGCCCTGTCTTTATGATTCAGTTGAGGATACAAGAAATATTGAATAACAAAAAATGCACATTTCAAAGCACTTTATGGGACCGATAAAATGCTCAGTGTAAAATGAAAAATTATAATGTTTATTTTGTTTGTGCATATTGATATTCTTAAAGTAAACAATTAACCCATGCCAGTTAATCCACTGAAAAGTTGTTTGTTTTGTCAAATTGTAACCATGTGCTTTTGCATCTGCATTGACGTTGTTCTGTCGATTTGTCCTACCCTGTCAGATTTACCCATTCAAAAAAGGAGGCAGATATTGGTGATGAAATAAGCCATCAGATTCTGCTACTAGCATAAATTTTGATGTAAAGCATTACGATATGAAGCTATCCTCAACCTTAGAACCATTAACACGCATTTTCAGTAGCATAAACTGACAGGTAGGACAGCAGTATCCTCTGTTGACGATAGTTTGATGGCTTCAGCCACAATACTCTTAACCACGCCCCTCTTACTGTTAAGCCGCAGTCACATTGCACTTATCGGCCCATAGACGCATTCATTTATGCACATACGATTGCGGCAGACTGAAAACGCAAGCTCGTGTGACAAGTTTCGTATTTCGCTGCATTTGAAAGTTGAAGCTTGGTGAACTTTGACATGGGAAATCGCATTACATGATTGCGTGAGACCAATAGAAGATTAAAACGTGACCTCTCTAAACAAAAATTACAATCACACACTTCGTCAACAGTGTTTTTATCCCGCTCCTTTTAACAGCACAGTACCGCAGAATCTTGCAAGCACAAACTCTAGTTTGATTGTGGCTTTAGTTTGCTTTGAGATAATGATGTGGAAAAAGAGAGTCCCCCTACCAAGTATTCTGTTTCAGTTGGAAGTACGTCAACAATAATAGTCTCAGCAACTTCCAGTTTATCGAATCTTTAAACATTTGTTGATGTCCAACTAACTTTAAAGAGACACAATAAGAGAGATCACACTTTCAGAGATTTTATATTTCTGAGCACAGCTGTCAAGCTCAGTTGCAGGAGGGCCACAACTCTGCACAGTTTAGCTTTAACCCTAATTAAACACACCTGATCAAACTAATTGAGTCCTTCAGGCTTGTTTGAAACCTGCAGGTAAGTGTGACGAAGCAGGGTTGGAACTAAACTGTGCCAGGCTGCGGCCCTTCAGGAAATGAGTTTGACACCCCTGATGTATAGTATGATTTCATCCATTAACTCTATTTTTAGAAGAAAAGTTTAATTTGAAGATTGTTTTGAATTATTTTTATCTTTTGGTTTTAAAATCTTGATGCCGGTTGTGACATTACAAATTACCTTAGTAGCTGATAATATATACAAGAGTCTCATGATTATTCATGCAACTGTGTGTCTCTATGCTATGAGAAAATGCTCTGCTTCATCACACAAGACAGCTTTCTACTTTCCTACAACAAACACTTCAAGTCAGAGTTGATGTCATAGACCAAGAGTGTTTGTTTTGTTTTTTAAGAGTTTCTGAGTTTCATTTTGATGAGCGAAATGTTGTGTGAATTTGTGGGAAGTTTGCTTTTAATTCATTATGAAAAAATACAAATCTGAAGCAGCTGTATTATATCCACTCTGCAGTTAAATGCATGCTTTTCTGCATTTTGTTTTTTAAATATATGTATGGTGAAAACTAGCCAGTGCTGAAGAGGATATTATGACCCTTTAACACAATTAATTGTATGCTAAAAAAAGCATCTGGTAAAAATATTGTAAAAACATGGCAAAAAAATATTTCATTTATATGAATTTTTATTCATTTATTTACTTAGTCATTAACTAGTCAGCTTAAAAAGGCAAATGCACTATTTAAGTAACATTCTTGAATAATGTTAAAGTTTTATTCTTATAGTAAAAGCAGCATTCTAAAAACAGAACACAGTTGAAAATAGCTTCACTTGTGTCTCATTATAACTAATTTCCCCCCATATTACTGCCTGTCTCACATTTTTCAAAACACAAAAATGCATTTTACATGAACAGCCCTTTTAAGACTAGCCACATGTTCTACACCCTAGTCCTTTTTAGACTGCGTTCACACAAAGTTCATTGAAGGTTTTATTTTTCATTCCAGTATTGTATAATTACAAGTCTAACTGTAGTGTTTGGTAACATTTCTATTAGAAAAACCTGATTTGATTAAAATAAAAAAATAAACCCCTGGCAAAATATTACATTTAAATTAATAAATACAGTGGCTCAGTGGTTAGCATTGTTGCTTCACAGCAAAAAGGTCTCTGGTTTGAGTCTCGGCTGGGTCTGTTGGAATTTCTGTGTGGAGTTTGCATATTCTCCCCATGTTCACATGGGTTTCCTCCGGGTGTGCCGGTTTCCCTGACAGTCCAAAGATGTGGTATAGGTAAACTGATTAAACTAAATTGGACATTAGTCTATGTGTGCGCGAATGAGAGAGTGTATGGGTGTTTCCCAGTACTGGGTTGCAGCATGAAGAGCATCCACTATATGAAACATATGCTGGATAAGTTGACGGTTCATTCCACTGTAGCGACCCCTGGTGAATAAAGGGACTTAGCCGAAGAAAAATGAATGAATGAATGAATGAATGAATGAATGAATGAATGAATGAATGAATGAATGAATGAAAATTGTGCAGCCCTACTGTATATGCACTCATACATTTATTGCCATCATAGGGCAGTAAATTTCCTTCTTATTACTAAATAAAAAGCCATAAAAAGCCAAAGGCAGCTTAGGACATAAACCAAGCGCTAAGACAAAGCCACAGGCAATGACCTCAACACATCATCTGTTCAGCAGAGAAAAAAATGTAGCTTGCACTGCATCTACAATACGAGTCAAGGTCCAGAGAGTTGGCAGGGCAGATCATTAGTTTTCCCCGACTTCGCAGTTATCACCCCTTCAAGAACTGCTTTCAAAGAAGAGAATCGCAACCATAAAATCAGAAACCTCCAGAGAATAAAACCACGGTCTTCATTAAAAACTGAACATCCTACTTGCTAAACAGTCAGTGTTGCACTTAAAATTTACTCTGCTTGGTATTTTTCTGCTGTCAAATAGGCTCTGCAATATTCTTAAGATGAATAAACAAGTCACACATCAGCACGGATGACGTCAAGGCTGTTTCAAGAGTTAATGAAGTTTCATTAATCAAGGAATAATTTTTAAATGGCCTTCATTTGCTCTGTGGGAGGAAATATGTAAACAAAAAATATTCAAAGGAGTGGTCCAGAGTGTATTTTTAAGGCTTGGTTGCGTTTATAAGATGCAAAGCAATGTGTGCTCATGCTTCATTTGTAAAAAAAAAAAAACACGTTATATATCTTACTTTGATTATATGCTCCTACTCAGCTGACAAGAAAACGACAATCATATTTCCTAGCTCCTCCGAAAAGCCTGCCCTTTAATGTGCTGTGATTTACAGATTGGCTCCACGTCAACCAAAAAAAGCATCATGCCTCTAATAGCATGCGCTTTGCAGTTGTGTAATACTGTCAGAGTAGCGAGCTGTTAGCCGTATCAGTTTGAGCCTGATTCAGTCGAAAACGAAAAGGACACAGCTGAACCTCATGCCTGCTCTATCAAATAAAATCTGACAAGTGTCTTTCATATATATTCGGATTATAAGCAAGTGTAAGAAATATGAAACGTTCACATATCTTTTGAGTTTGTAATTTGAGATGTAGAATGCAGGGAAAACATAGTAAGATACTGCATAGTAAGATACTGCAGCGCTGGTAAAGACTGTGGGTGTTTACAGCAGTTTGACTGATAAATATGAATTTCTAGCTAAATTGTTAGTTGTGCCAAACTGCATTTCCCATTGTTTACATCGCCTTTTCTATCCTTGCTACAATCCACAGCTTTGTCTATTATGGTTTTGAGATATTTCTTCCAGCACCATAGAGGAGGAAGTACTTATAACTCAGCCACATAATATACGATCTGCCTGAACATTCACAGGTTCTATGAGATTCCTCTCCTGAAGACATTTACATGACCATATTGAGTCACGGTCATAGCGCCACCTGCTGACAGAAGGAAGTTAAACCATGGATTTTTTCAGTTATTTTTTTATTTTTTTTTTATATCAGCTTAAATTATTATTGTCCACTGTTATCTGTCATCCTAAGACCACCAGGCAGGGGTGAGCCTGGGTGCAAGGTAACTTTTATTGCTGCTTGTTTGAGTATTTGTAATTCGTTTTTTACACCACTGCATATGAATTAGCCTAAAAACTGACTAAATGCAAAATAGTTACATTTCAAGGTGAGCAAGATCAAGGTAAAATAGCTTGCATGTGAATAAAATGACACTATTGTACAATTTAGGATAGAAATGTGTTTTCATAGAACGGGGAAGAGTGTACATTATAAACATAATGATATAAATACTAACAATACAGATTTTTATCTTTAAATAGTTTCCTTTTTGTGAAATATACTCCTCCAATCTATTTTTAAGGGAAAAGTCACTCACTTTCTACCTCCGACCTCAAAGCTTTTTCTCGTTCACCCTCTGCCTATGATAAAAACACAGCTTATGCTAGTTGTCCTATCATTTAGGAGTGAATGCTACAGAAATGGCTCCACAAATGTTACCTGCAAGGAACTTGTCCAGATCAACAAAAGAAAGCATCTTTGTGAATCACAGCCCAGCAACCATTACCTGACACCTGGGTCTCGGTGGAGTACATTCACTCTTTTCTGTGCTGTATTCATCATCCCAACAATAGTAGCCTCCCATGCCAAAAAATACAACTTCGATGTGACTTAAAAAATACAATTTGCTTATTTTTCACAACACAGACTTGAGTTTTCATACAGCAACAGAAGAAGCACACAATCTGGCACTTTAAAAAACATCATATGACAATAAACCTAAACTCTAAACTCAGTTTTAGTGTTTTAAACCTGAATTTCATAAAACATTTATATGAAAAACAGATCTAGATCTAGAACTCAATGTGAGGGCTGTTTAGCTTGCTAGAGTGTTTAGATTAAGTTTGACAAACAAAACACAGCTCGTTTAGGTTTTTATTAATGGCAATGTTAAGAATAAAGCATGTGTTAACCAATGACGGCAAGACTTGTCATAATTGTAATATGAGCTGAAGAAGGGAGACACCTCATCTAATTTGTTCTGAAGCATGGGGATTTCAAGCTCGCTTTGCAAGCTAATGATTTTAAAAAGGCTCAATTAGTGAAACCTGACAGCCAGGGCAGGTATCATTTGTCACAATGGAAGAAGGAGACTTTTTGAGGTTAGACATTTCTAAAAGTTATTTTGAAAATGTCACTTGCTTGTCCAGGAAAGGGTGTAATTTCTAACTCCCATACTAAACTTTTTTTTTAACTTGATTATAGTCTGCACATTTGCATTTTCATTGAAATGATTGTATTGGATATTATACGGAAGATCAACTGTCAAAGTAGCCCATCAATTAGATTTATTTGACCAAATTGAACATGGCTGTGAATGTCAAGAGAATGTGCTATATTGGTAGACAACTTACAATGAAACTTAACGAAAGCTTCAATCAGTGTCTCAGTTAATGTTATAGACTTTGTCTCAACCATGGCATTGTTATACGAGGAAATGAACGCGTGAACTTTATCTCCAAAACTGCTCTGACAGTGATTCTTTTTTAATATAGTTGAAGTCAGAATTTCTAGCCCTCTTGAATTAATAATAATTATATAATTATTGATTCTGTTTTCCCCCAGTTTCTATTTAATGGAAATAAGATTTTTTCAACACTTTCTAAACAGAATAGTTTTAATAACTCATTACTTTTATCTTTGCCATAATAACAGTCCATAATATTTTACTAAATATTTTTCAAGATACTAGTATTCAGGTTTAAGTGCCATTTAAAGGCTTAACTATTTGGGTTAATTAGGCATGTAAGAATAATTAGGCAAATAATTGTATGATGATGGTTTAATCTGTAGACATTCATTCATTTTCTTAGTCCCTTTGTTAATCTGGGGTCACCACAGCGGAATGAACGGCCAACTTATCCAGCACGTTTTTCGCAGCGGATGCCCTTCCAGCTGCAACCCATCTCTGGGAAACATCCAAACACACTCCCTCACACACATACTAATACACTATGGACAATTTAGCCTTCTCAATTCACCTGTACCGCATGTCTTTGACTGTGGGGGAAACCGGAGCACTCGGAGAAAACCCACGCAAACGCAGGGAGAATATGCAAACTCCACACAGAAACGCCAACTGAACCGAAGCTCGAACCAGCTACCAAGCGACCTTCTTGCTGTGAGGCGACAGCACTACCTACTGTGCCACTACGTCACCATTCTGTAGACAATCTGAAAAAAATATTGCTCCGCTAAATGGTTTAAAAAAATAATAACTGCTTTTATTCTAGCAAAAATAAAACAAATAAGACTTTCTCTAAAAGAAAAAATATTATCAGACATACTTTGAAAATGTTCTTGCTCTGTTAAACATCATTTGGTAAATATTTGGGGGAAAAAAAGCAGAGGAGGGCTAATCATTTTGACTTCAACTGTGTGTGTATATATATACTGTATATGTGTGTGTGTGTGTGTGTGTGTGTGTGTGTGTGTGTGTGTGTGTGTGTGTGTGTGTGTGTGTGTGTGTGTGTGTGTGTGACCCTAGAACACAAAACCAGCATTATGTTGGTTGCACAAGTATAATACTTTGTCAATAGCCAAAAAACACTGTATTTCTTTTATGTCAAATATCATGCGAATGTTAAGTAAAATTTGTGTTCCAGTAGGATAATTTGTAAATTTATCTACCAAAAATGTATAACATTAACCAAAACTCTTTTTTAATAAGTAAAATGCATTGGTATAAACTCTATTTGACAACTTTAAATGACAATTTTCATTCATTCATTCATTTTCTTTTCGGCTTTGCCTTAGTCCCCAATTTATCAGGAGTTAACACAGTGGAATGAACTGCCAACTATTTCAGCATATGATGTACACAGCAGATGCCCTTCCAGCCACAACATAGTACTGGGAAACACCCATACACTCACATTCACACACAAACACACACACACACACACACACACACACACACACACACAGACACACACAGACACACACACACACAATTTTAGTTCTCTCAATTCACCTTTACCCTGTGTCTTCGGAATTGTGGGGGAAACTGGAGCACCCGAAGGAAAATCCATGTGAACCTGGGGAAAGCATGCAAACTCCAAACAGAAATGCTAACTGACCCAGCTGAGGCTCAAACCAGCAACCTTCTTGTTGTGAGGCGTCATCGCAACTCACTGCGCCACCGTGCCACCCTAAATGGCAATTTTCTCAGAATTTTTTTTTCTCCCAGACATTCTACAGTAATAGTTGTATCTATGCCAAATATTGTCCAGTCATGATAAAACATCAATGTAAGGCTAATTATTCAGCTTTCAGATAATGCATCAATCTCAATAACCAATAAGGTTCTGTGATTCAGCGTCAGATAGATGAATTGTTGTTAAAACACATTTTAATGATTTCAATTTAATTAGGTGTGTGTTTTTTTTTTTTTTGTTTTTTGATAAAGATTTATTTTGTAGCCTACTTACTTTTCATGGCAATCATGTTTATGACAAGTTTTGTTGTCTTGGTAATGTCAAGTTGTCAAGACAAATACAAAAGCAGGTTGTGATGTAATTGTTTATGTCAAATTGTCATAAAAAACAATGTCATCTTTGAACTTAAAATGTCATAACTGAGCTAATGAGACTTTATTACAGTTTTTATAAGCATGGAAAAAATCTCATTCACATCCATGTTGTGTCATGTTAAAAGTTTAAAGGTTTAATGACAATGATAGGCAGCATGGTAGCTCAGTGGTTAGCACTGTCACCTCACAACAAGAAGGTCGCTGGATCGAGTTCCAATTGGGTCAGTTGGCATTTCTGTGTGGAGTTTGTATGTTCTCCATGTGTTCGTGTGGGTTTCCTCCAGGTGCTCCGGTTTCCCCGACAGTCCTAAAGACACGCAGTATACAGTAGGTCAATTGAATAAACTAAATTGGCCATAGTGTATGTGTGTGAATGAGTGTCTATGGATGTTTCCCAGTATTGGGTTGCAGCTGGAAGGGCATCCACTGTACAAAACATATGCTGGATAATTTGGCGGTTCATTCCACTGTTGCGATGAATAAAAAGACTAAGCTTAGAGCATACTAACACTATGTACAGTTGCCTTAAACGGGGACAAAGCCCTGCTTGTCCCCTCCCCTGTCACCCCCTACGGCCTGTAATTAGGAGGTTTGCTGAAGGTACAGCTGTGGTGCAGTGAGGGGTTTGCGTCTTTAATAAACTGTTTTTGTTTATTGAACAGTAAGAATGATAAATTAGTCCATATGAAACAGTCACTTAAAAGTCATGTCTCGCTTTCAGTTTCGGGCTCAGGCGCATTTTGCACTCACACACAAGCGTACCGCGCCAAAGCCCAAGTGAACAGCGCTCTGGCACACCTTTTCCAACCGGGCCAGGGCCAGCCAAGTAAACCGTGCCTGAGCCAGATTAAGAGCACTCACACTTCTCAAACGATCCGGGAAACGGGCCTGGCACGGTTCAGATAGCATAGTGTGAGTACACCCTTAGACTGAAAAAAAGAATTTAGAAACAATTTAACAGATTTGGGGAAAACTAAAAAGATTTCAAAAGAACTTAAAAATGCTCAGTATGTTCATCATGAGTATTTCTAAATCAGCACTGATAAAAAAAAATTCTGAGCTTTTGAAGGTTTCAGAAATTACGAGAACTTGACCATACAACTGGAGCGGAGATCTAGCTCTCCAGTTATTCTCCACACAAAACAAAAACAAACATTTACTTTGTATGAACTATCTTTTAAGGACATGAAACAGATCTGCAGAAAACTGTCAACTTAATTACCTGAAAGTTAAAAAAAGGTTTTCCCAGCTCTTCTAGTATATGGTTGAGCAGAGAGAGACTGCACAAGCATCTGCACAAGCCAGGCAGGTCACAGAACCTAAGGCATGGAGCTTTGTTCTCAGTGGCAGTGTTAAAAACAGCATTTGTGACAGCTCAGATTAAGTTGGAGCCAAGGATGTTCAAACAGAGACTGATAATGAAAGTAACCTCCAGACCGCTGACTCTGTGAACCCCCCGCTGTAACACGGCCACTATCTCCATTTGCCAAGCAGGCTTGCATGCTCAGCGGCGCTTCGGGGGAGGCCTGTTCTTCTGACACTGCGAAGCCAACCCGGATACCAGTCGGAGAAAATAGGATGACTGCATCGTGCACAAAATAGAATGGAAATAAAATGTCCGATGGTGCCAGAGAATTTTGAAAGAAATTTAATTTGTCTGTCGGTTTATCAGGTACTGTTTATGGCCTGCTGACAGAACTAGTCGCCAGGTTTGTGCATGGCCAAACAAAACATGGCAAAGATGCAGCAGAGCTTAAAGCAATGTGAATTCAAAGAGACAATAGCAGAGCACAAAAACGAAGGTTTAGAATGTATGTTTCTCAGTTTTAAATTTTGGTTTAGTAGGTGTTCAGTACAGCAGAGGGAAAAACAAAGCATGTTTTAAAATGTAATGCTAAATTCATTGGAGAATGTTTTTTTTTTAGAACATAAAAACAAAACAACTAGATAACTGCATAGAAATACATCCCATATATCTAAACTGTAACTGATCTACCTGGTGCAACATAAATAAGTAATACCTCTGAAGATGGCACCCCATAAAAATAAATAATCCCCAAAACTATGCCATCTGTTTGTGCTGGTTTGTTGCAAATGTATGCGTAAATTTAAAATATAACTATAACATAACCTTAATTCAATTTTGAACAGTTTTCAATATCCACACATACAAATGCAGGGCCAGATGTAACTTTGTTATGATATAGAAATGGGCATATTGTCAAATTGTGAAAATGTTTTAGGAAGCTAAACACTATACACACAGTTATGAGAATACTGAATGTGTATTGATGTATTATATCCATGCATTAGGTCTTAAAGAGAAAGCAGTCGTAATAAGTCAAAAAAACAGTACTGTATATTAAAAATGTTTTTATTACAGCAATTTAGTCTGTAGTAAGGGTTAACCTATTTCTTATCACAAATATGTCTGGTAACACTTCATTTTGATGGTCCGTTTGAGTATTAGTAGACTGTCTGCTTTAAATCTGATGATACTGCTGCTAAACAGTCATTTAACTGACTATAAGAAACTTTGCAACTTTGCAACTTTGCAAACTTTACACTCCATGTCAGCTTACACTAACCCTAAC
Source organism: Danio rerio (assembly GCF_052040795.2). Lineage (NCBI taxonomy): Eukaryota > Metazoa > Chordata > Actinopteri > Cypriniformes > Danionidae > Danio > Danio rerio. Next base: position 31,501,331 of record NC_141033.1, on the reverse strand, counting down.
CCCAACCTAACAGTCTACGAGTTCAGACTGCATGATTTTAGCCCTGATTTTGACTTGCCAACAGATTTTGAGAAATCGCAGACAAATGCCTGAAATCACAGGCAAATCGCTGCTCGAGCACGTAAATGACAATCACATAGTATGAACAACCAAAGACACGATCTAAGAGAATCACCAATGTGTCGCCGATGCCTGTGAGATATTTGGCATGCTAAAGCTCAGGAGATGTCGGCGATTTAAATCATGCTGTGTGAAATGAGTTTTGACAGAAAATAACATTGGCGATCACCTACAGCCAATGAGAGTGCAGCATTCACTTTTGTGTGTGTGTGTGTGTGTGTGTGTGTGTGTGTGTGTGTGCCTGCAGGCCAGCGGGAGGTTGAGGGGGAAGTTAAAAGCGCTCATTTTCTGTTTATTTGAGCCCAAGAAATGGAGGAAAAACTAGTGGAGGTTTGACAGGAGCACCCTTGTCTGTTTGACGTTTCATACAGAAAGTTAAAAAAGAAAGTTGAGGAGAAATTGCTAATTCCCTTCAAACCCAGGTGAGCAAATATGTACATTTTCTACCCCATTAAAGGCTTCTTTCTCCCTGTGTAGTTATTAACAAAAGATATACTACGTGTTTTTGGCTGTGAGACATAGTTTGGAAGTAGTTGTCGGTGATTCTTCCTATTGTAATATCATGCAATGTCAAAGCCCCTGAAGTGGATCCATCTTGCAGTGTAAACAAAGCAGCGACAAAACGCTAGCCCAGATAGTCATGCAGTGTAAAAACATCCGTGACAAGACTACTTTGAAAATCATGCAGTCGGAACTCATAAAAGGACACTGAAACAACACAGAAGACTACAACAAAATGGCAATTAATACATGAATGAATTAATTTAATTGATAAAACTAAAACCGCAACACACTACAGTTTTGTAGTAAAATTATAGATGGAAAACAACAGGCAGTACAGACGGTCCATTTAAGTATAAGTAGACTGTCTGCTTAATATCTCCTGATATTGCTCCTTCAACAGACATTTACTGACTATAAGAAACTTAGCAATTACATGTCAACTAACCCTAACCCAAACTCCAACCTAACAGTTTACTTGTAATCTAATGAGAATTAGGCCGTGTACTGTAGATGCGTTGTAATGCAAATGCAAATACAACAAACAGTCCATCAAAGTAAAGTGTGACCCAACAGGCAGATCATTACACCCCTTTTGTACAGTAATTTATTTGAACAACCCTAAATAACTGAATGAAAGTGTCAATAAAAGTAATGTTTATGTTAATGTAAGAGTAGAGATTAAGATCCAAAAATGTTATTCAAATGCACAAATCAACAGAAAAACCACAAGCTACAAGCAACTATTTATTAACAGTAATGTTTGTGTCTGTTCCTATCCTGCAGCAGCAGCTCGCTCTGTGTTATTTTCAGAAATGTACACAACACCATAGTATGTAGATATAAACAACACTGTTCCATCCTAAGGGGGAAACTGCAAACGTGCACTGCATGGTTAAAACAACACTGTATTCATTTGGGAACCATGTGTACTGCACTGAAGGGTCCTGTACTGAATATGTCCAGCACTACACTGACTATGCAGTCATTTTTCAACGAACTTGTTATGATGGCAGCCAACATTGGGGAGAGAGCAGGGTCAGAGCATTGTGAAGTGGGAGCCAGACCCTTTCCAAGGTCAGTCTTACTCAATACATCACATCAACTCACCCCGTGGCCTCCACAAGCCGACACGCCATGGTCACATCCACGCATCACAGAAACACTCCTCGCCAAAACAAATCACCCAGAGGGCATCCCAAGCAGATCATTGCTCTCAGCTCAGAAACGCTTTCAATTATGCAAACAGAAGATTGTGGCCAATGAAATATTGTAAAAAATGATCTGTCGGTAGGTCAAGTTGCATTTTTTTGTCGCAAAGTTGCAATTAAAGAAGCCTCCATGTTTAGGAGAACAAATTAGTCACTTCTGAGGAACCTGGATAACTGGTCATTTTTTTTATATAAACTAAACTATGGTTACCGTTTTGTGCATGTGGATAAAATGCAATGAAACTGGAAGTGGACAATGTTGGCTAGTGATCAGCCGCAAACATCTGGGAGCAAACAGAATGTCAGACATATCTTGGAGGTCACAGCAGCCAATCATTTTGATGACAGGCTTTGGCTCTGGCATTTCAGAATTGCCAGATCAATGCTTTGTTAGGTATAAAAGACCTGCTGAGACAAAGTCATGTGATTTGCTTTTAGAAAAGTACTAATCATGGCTTATGCATGTAATGATTTAAAATAAAAATAAAAATCTGACTTTACAATAAGGTTCAGTGCACAATATATCACAAAAAATATTGTTACAGTGATAATAGTATTTGCAATTTATGCATCACAAATGTTGTTGCAGTGGTTGTTTATTTAAATTTGACTAATCAGTTATAGGGCCTTAATATCTTTATCCCCACCTCCCGAATAGTTGCTGCTCTGCTATTGGCTGTAGCGGCCCAAAGGTGAGCCCAAAATAAATTCTAATGTTGGTATTTGTGTAAGGAATTTACATGTTCTCCCAGTGTTTGTGTGGGTTTCCTCCTGGATGCCAGATTCCCCCACAGTTCAAAGACATGCACTATAGGAGTATTGACTAAATTGGCCTTAGGGTATAAGTGTGTGTGTGAATGCGAGAGTATACATTATGGGTGACTTCCAGTACTGGGTTGTAGCTGGAAGAGTTTCCGCTGAATAAAACAAATGCCAGAACAGTTGGTAGTTCATTCTGCTGTGGCGAGCCCTGACAAATAAGGGATCAAGCCCAAAAAAAACATTTAATTAGTGAATTATATTCAATTTTAATTCCATTAAATAAATACAATTAAAATGTAACTGTTGAAAGCAGGGGTCACCAATCTCGGTCCTGGAGGGCCAGTGTCCCTGCAGGGTTTAGCTCCAACTTGCCTCAACACACCTGCCTGGATGTTTCAAGTATACCTAGTAAGACCTTGATTAGCTTGTTTAGATGTGTTTGATTAGGGTTGGAGCTAAAATCTGCACCAGCCCTCCAGGAACAAGTTTGGTGACCAGTGGTTTAAAATAATTTATAGGATGTATTATTCAAAAACCAAATTAAGTAAAATATTTGATTTCATTTCCTCTGTGACAGTTGTAAAATAGAAGAGGGTTCTTTATACTACATGTTTTGGTCTTGCAATTCTTTGATATTCTGAGACATTAGACAATTTTCCAAAGTCCCAGCAACTTCCCCTTTTGATTTGCCAAACCCTTGCAAAAAAAAAAAAAAAAAGGATATCTTTAAACTGTAAAACATTCAACCTGTATCGAGTCATTTCGCTCGAGAGGATACGCACCTTAGGACCAAAATCTTAACACCAATTTTAAACTGTATGGCAACCTTTTCTGAATTTCCTCAGAACTGATTAGTGCTATGTCAACAATTTATTGGAACAACTGATCATACTCTGATAATTACATTTGAACATTATGAATCCTTTGATTGGTAAATACCCCCATTTGTTTGTTATTCTTCACTTTAATTAATTCATTTTTATTTTCAGATTTATTGCCAGGGTTGCTTTGTTTATACCAGTGGATTTCCTTTGTATTGTTTTTGTATTTAAAAAAGAAAAAAAGTTTAAATAAAATATAAAAAAAATTTAAAAACTATATATACAAAAATATTATTTATATAAGAAAATGTTATCACAAAACTCAACATCACATATAGCATATACTGCATTGTTCGCTTTTGACATAAACTTAATGTATTATTTAAAAATAACTATCAAATATAAATAAAAATAAATAAATAAATAATTCAGTATTCTTAACCATTTATTGGCCAAAGAATATGTGAAGCATTTTAATCCATGTTTGAAAGTTGGATTTGTTTCTTGACATTTGCTTCCCGCTATAATATTTTTAATATAGTCCACTATATTTTTGTAAAATTATGTTTAACTAGACACTCAACAAAAAGGAATATTTAGCTTGAGTCTAAAAAGATAAAAGGTGATCAGACGAGCGATTTTAATGCAAGCTGCTTCCAAACTGCAGTCTCTCAGTACGTTCAGTTGTTTTTAACTAAGGAAACTTTTATACAACAAATTCATCCACTGATCCAAGCTGACCTACTTATTTTTGCAAATCACGCTCTAAAAGAAGATTTTCCTTTTATATAACTCTACAGCAACCACACATCAGTATTTAATATTTTTCTCTTCCTCATCTTCAAATGGGAGTCCTTCTAATTTAGGCCCTCTGTGTTTGTCTTTAATCATGATAATAATAATGCACTACAAAACGCACCAACACCGGTGCCAACCAGGTGTTCAGCAAAAAATGATTAATGTTTTCTGTAAGGTCACAACAAAAGCTAGTTTCAGCTGTGGCACCGTTTTTTTCCAGGAAAACATCTTACAGGAGCAGCCCCAGCTTCCCGACATCCACCTCAGCAGTTCGTGATCGTCTACTCTTCAGATTTCCAGCTGAAACCCAATGTGGAGTCAGTTTCCTTCGAGACCTCTAACAGCTTTTTGCATTAGGACAGAGGGGTAACCACAAACGCCACAAACTGTCACCGACACCATTATGAAACTCAGCCCCATACGCATGAAGTAACACACACACATACATACTCGACACACACCCTCCCCAAACTCAGGCCATTTATTATTAATACAAGAAATCATTAAAGAAACCTAATTGGTGATGTGCTCGCAAAGTCTCGGAGGTGTGCGCGCTTCTGTCAGAACTGATCTCCAGCCTTCCAGTCTTTTGATAAGATGGCAGGACACCCCGCTTTCATGTGCTCCTCCTGTTGACTGCAAAAGATGTAATTTAAATCTTCCTTTCCTTCTCCTCCCCATCCCAGACTGATTAGCGCGAACCCGCTCCCAGACTGGCAGATGCTAATTCAGGAGCCCTCGTCTGGGGAACGCTGCCATTAGCGGCAGGTAGCACGCCGACGCCAGATACAAAAACCTCCAGACGACTCGACCCGGCTGTCAATCACAGATCTGAAGTCAGTAGTTCAGCATGGCTAATGATACCTCACCAAAGCCACGCAGAAGAGAGGACCCGAATCGTGAGGTAAAACTAGCGGAAAGATCATCAGACGAGCGCTAATAACAGGGTGACCAGCGCTACTACTGGGCTCCTAATGACAGCCAGAGCCTGCAGCAAGAGACCAGGGTGCTGTAAGACAACCTCAACTGTCTAATTTCTCTCTCATTATGTTCGAAACTTCCTTCCAGATTTGAAAACTTAGACTAATGGTTTAAAATAACACCAAATGGCGTTCGTGCTGCCGGCCCCTGACCTGCAAAGTATAAGCTAACAAATGCGTTTGACTGTACAAAATCACCAGTGACCGTATCTTTGGCCTGTCAGACGACACAGACACGCTGGGATTTCAAAGAGCTTATCATTATCTAGGAATCTTAGCGATGTCTACTTTGACAAAAGCAATCAAGGTGACAGCCCATAGCAGTGTCTGACAGGGCTCTCCGCAAACCCAAAGTGTGACTGAAGCAGTCGGACAGTGATTATGCAGGCGTAGCACTGCTGCCAGCACTTGTCAAACCAGCTGTCTGCTGTCCGGAGGTAAATAAAAGCCTCTAGTCATTTACACCACTATTTAAAAGATTACATTAAGCTCCACTTTCAGCCAAAGGCATCATGAGTCTATTTTTATGTCATTATTTCTCTATTTTCCTCTTTGCAAAGTGGTTTGAATGGACACTAGATCTTTGGATTTCAACCATTCATTCACATGAATGCTAGCTGACCTGCTTGCGACTGCGCTAATTCAGAGTCAGTTCATTACATCCGAGTCTCATCATCTTCATCTTCTGCCGCTGGTCTCCCTCTGGTAAAAGCTATTTAAATGACTCCCATTGGTCACTTGTTAAAAATGAGGTTTCTGAAGCCTGGTTGTACATGATTGATGGCAGACAGAAGTAGCGTAGTGGGTGTTCGCAGTGTTGGGGAACCTGGTTTGACACTGTAAAGCTACACACTAAACATGATGGGAAGTACTGTAGCTAAATTACTAACAGACCAACGTTTTGAGAATGTGCTGTTGTTATTTTTTTTACTAGAGTGAAGCTACTTGAAGGGAATATATACACGTCATGAATGTAATCATCCAATATTTTAGAGAGTGCTCTGACACTAGTTTTGATTGAACAAAATTGGGACTAGTTAGAACAAACCATTAAAAATAGCAACTGTGATTTAAAATTTTCTGAGTTTGCTGTATTTGTTTGGCTTTACATAATGTGATTCATTCTTAGTGTAATTTAGAAATAACCATGCACCTCTAACTAAGTTCATTCAAACAAATACAGTACATAAATAGTAGGCATAATGATGAACTAATATGATCCTTTAAAAATAGACCTAAATGCCATGTTTTGAATCATTATCAAATCTGTATATTAGAAAATATGTCTTATTGAACATTCAAATGCTACATAATCATCATTAACCGTCTCAAAGTAATTAAGCGAAATACATTACACTTCAGGGTGCTAATCGAGAGGATCATTTAGGACTAACTGATTCACAGAGATGCTCCAATGCTACATTTGACTGCAGAATGTGTTTTATTTCCTCCATTCAATGTGACATTACATATAGGTATTTCAGCACTGTGAGGCTGTGCAACACGGCTAATCAAAAGCTGGAAAAGATACAGTGGCAGCAGTCACATAAGTAAACCATTTAATTTAGTTAGGGTGCTTCCAGTGGTTTGACCGCCTGGTCCAAACCACACAGTTCGACTGATCCCCCCTCCCTCTGCCCACACTGACTATGTTCATACATTGTTGTTTAGGTTTCTAACTAGGGAAGCACAATACTGTGAAAATATATGCGATTTAATCATTGAGTTTTGTGAAATGATATTGTTATTAGCTATTTTTTGAAAAAGCTGTTACTAATGATGATAATGAAAAAACAGGTAATAGACATTTTTCTATTTCTATTATAAAAATAAAAAAAACTAGGTCAAGGTGCAAACATTTATACTTTAAAACACTCTGAATGGCTGAAAACTTCAACAGATATTGACATTACCTTAAAGCTCATAAACATTTGGTGTCTGCAACATTTTACCATTGCTTGACTATGGTAATGTTTTATATATGAATGCCTCAACCAAATGTCTCAGCCTTTAGCACTCTGAAGTTTGTTACAGACTGTCGTACACCAACTCACCATTGTGAACTGTATTACAAAGGTGAGTGGCCTTCTCTAAATGTAAGAAGGTACACTTAACTAGATGACTCTGGTCTACAAGGCTCTTCTGGGTCTGGTGCCTCCTATGTTCCCTTCTTCATATGTCAAAAAGCCAGTATGCCCTATGTTCGAGTGAAACTTATTTGTCTGATCCCCAGGTTTGAACTGAAATAGGAAAGCGAGCATTTAGTCATCCTGAATACTCCTGATAATACTCTTCAGACTGAACTAAATATGTCTGAGCACCTAACAATTAAATCTTTTCGCTCTATCTTTTATAACAAACAACAACAGTCCATTTCTCAATGTACGTGTATTTAACATATTGTAATGTGGTATAGCAAAATAACCAAACTGTATTTTTATATTAGCTTTACTTTCTATTCATTTTCTTTTTCATAAGTCGTGTGCTGCAGACCTTTTGGTCAGATCACCTTTGTAAATAAGATCTTGATCTCATTGGGGTTTTATCTGGTTAGATAAAGAAACATATTGTTATTGGCTGTTGTCATTTTCCTCTTTTAGGATTCATTTTCAGCTAAAGGTTCACCTTTGGGTCACAGTAGCCAATAGCAGAACAGAACTTACTGGGGAGGTGGCTCTAAAGATATTAAGGGAACAAATGACTGAACAAATTTAAATAAACAACCAGTCAACACAACATATTAACGCACCTATCTGCAATACAAAAATGACAAATACTATTAACACAATAATTATATTTGCAGCCTTATTTTTAACCCTGGTACACTTGCATTACCAGAGGATTACCAGTTATAGATATTAAAGTAAATGCCTCATCATACTGTATATGAATATCATAAATGAATATTCATATCAGCATCTATATTCATATATATGCAGAGAAATGGTCGTGCCCAACTGAGCCTGGTTTCTCTCAAGTTTTTTCCCCCTTCACTTTTGTCAACTGTTGAAGTTTGTTCCTCACTACTGTCACCACTGGCTTGCTTGGTTTGGGATTTGTGGAGCTGCGCATCAATGGATTTGCTCTTCAGTGAAACTTTCAGCAGTGAAAATTAAGCCACACAAAACTAAACTAAACTGAACTTCAACTCTGAAAACTGGACTGATGAAATTTCAATTTAGAACTTCTATGTTAAGCTGGTTTGATCTACATTGTACAAGTGCTATAGAAATATCTTTTCACTTGGATGAGTTACCTTCAAAACGCATAATCCAGCAAGCCTTTTTGTTGTTGCTGTTGCTTAAGAGATGGTTTGTTAAAGCCAGAAATAAGTATATTCTAGAGTTAATTGTTTTTTTGACTCATGAGTTAAGTACAGCAGATGACAAAATTAGTAGCCATCCTATTTTTTCCCCAAATATTTCACAAGAGGGTTAATAATTTTGTCTTTAACAGTGTATGATCTAAATCTAAACCAGATTGATCTAACCCAGAATCACGCTGTTCACATGTAGTAAGATAAAATATTCATATTATATATGTAGTAACATAATATATAAAATTATTTCTAACAACTTTGTACTACTCTTCATCATCAACACTGCTTCTGTAGAGCAAAGTTAAAGTAGTATGGTTAGCGCTTGCTGTCTGTTTGGTGGTATTATCATCTCTGCACTCACTTTGTCCATTTAGAATTGGTCACACCAACTCAGTTCACTGAGCCACATTTGTGATATGTCAGCGTGACATAAGCTCTACGAAACCATGCTGTTTCATCCCACAACTGGTGTGTATGACCCGGGTGAAAAATTCTTTTCACCATTGCAGGGAAGCTTATAGTATCTGAATGTTTGGAATAACTCTCAAATAAAAACTCATCATATTTATATAAATCACCAAAAATGTATATCCAGATTAGTGATTTTCACATGAAAATAACCTTTTGCTTTAGTCTTTTTTAAGCAGATTCAGAGAAAACATCAACAACCTGACGTCAAATAAACTTGGGTTGCACGCGAAAAGTTTTAATGCCAAAGTCCTCGATGTGATTTTTATGTGTTACTCCATGCATAATAAGAGAAATTCCCGAGAGAAGAAGGTCATCGAAGTTGCTGCGATATGCATCGACTCATTTCCCCCTGAAACACAGCAATCACAAGCATCAGGCTAACACACACCTTATGTGTACAGCCTCCCAGGAGAGGATGCAGAGTTTCATCCTATTTGCACCCGGAGTGTCAGCATAGCACCCAGGCTGACAGTTCCATTTCTTCATCTCCCTGCGGGTCGGGCTCATGGTGCAGCAGGCCACGGAGGTTTCAGAGGAGGGCACGAGCTTCCAGATTGCCTGAAGTAAGGTTTGTAATTAGCCACTCGTTCCGTGGGGCTGATAGAGAAGAGAGGGGAGGGTTTACTTGCATGAGTGTGTATGTGTTAGAGCATGTGTTTAATGCTAGGCATGTGTGACCGCCGGTGACAGCCTGGTTTTGGGAGGCGAGAGGAGAGATTGAGTGTGTTGCGATGGTGCCTGGCGTGTCACAGTTCTGTTGGTGAGAACGGCGCCTCGGGCTCTGCTGGTGATTGCTTTGATGTGAAATGATTTTCGCTGTGCCCGCCGGTGGAGTCCGCAGACCGTGGGCGCATTTTTGATGCCACCAGGCCCTTGCTCAAATGGGCTCGCTAATGTTAACTCGCACACCTCTATAACACAAACTGAGCTAAGTGAGAACACAGCTGCTGTTCTGATCATCAGGTAAATGTCTCTTTAGGACAGACCCGGGCATTCAGTTTGAGAGGTGCAAATGAAACACACAAAGCGGTGACAGTCATGAAGGGTGGAAGACAGCCACAGGCTATGAACTCAATGACACTCTCAATATGTCTTCAATAGGTACTGTACTGTATTAACGGCCATTCTCTCTATAGCTCAGGGATCTTTCTATTTTACAGATCCTCCATCCAGACTCAAAGGCCTCAATTTGAGGTCCTTTCACACCAGAAAAAAGCTAAGTAAATCACTGACGAACACTACATTCACACCCATTTCAAACTATTAGGTGGCTGATCAATAGGTGGCTCAAGGTAGTGCAACCCACTATTCAGTGGATTGCATGTGACCACTAAACAAGAATCATTTATATGATTTGATTTTATCATTTATATGATTCATATTTTACCCAGGGCTCAACAATAAGGACTGCCCGGTGGTCTGGGGTCAGCGTGAATAAAGCTCAGGACAGTAGACAGGATTGTTACTGGCCCCTATCGGCCAGTAAAGATAAGCACATTATTTTTTTCCGTAACCTTGTAACAACCAGTACAGCGGAAAAATGGCAACATGGTGGCAACATCAAACTATGAGGCTAAAAGAAAACATCTGTTTCTAAAGTCTTGGAAGCAGACAATTACATGGGTACAAAATTAAGAAACAGCAAAAAAAAGAACAAAAATAAATAAATAAATAAATAAATAAATAAATGCAATTGCATTAAAAAATAAATAAATAAATAAATTGCAATAAAATACCAGCACATTTTCCATACTGTTCTTTTGTTTGGATAAAATCTTGAATTTTGCTCATTATACATTTATAAACATTTTTAAATTCTAGATTCACAGACATTATTTTGCAACATTTAATATATGTGGCTATGAAATAGCTATTAACTTTTTTTGGTGGGGCCAGTGAAAACTTTGGCAGGGCAAGAAAAAAATCTGAACCACTGGCCCGATCGGCCGAGTAGAAAAAATCCTTAGTGTTGAACCCTGTTACCCCTTTTACAAGATGGTAAATAAGTCTGTGTTGTCTCCAGAAGGTCTATAAAGTTTTAGCTCAAATTACCCATGATATCATTTATTATACCCACCTGAATATGCCCAGTTAAGACTCAGAGGATAGTGTAACTGTTTTCGTAGCCTGTGTCTTTAATTACAATGAGCTGTTTTTCCCCGCCCACCATTCCCACATGCGTTTGGACTTCTACTGTGTCATGTCAGATAAACAGCGCAATGATAGAAACAGAAACAAATGTAGCATATTCAGGATTCAGTTTATAGATTTCGAATTCTTTATTGCAAATGAGCTGGTTTTCCCTGCCTACCATTCCCACAAGTGTGTCAGAGCTGCGTCTTACTCATAAGCAGCAGAGTTGACAGACAAAAATTTAGCAGATCTTCCTTACTACAGTAAGAACTTTTCTAATGGTTATTTGATGTATTAGTTGTGGAGTTGATTCAAGCCTTTCTGCAACAATGAGTCACACACAATGTCGTTATAAAGTTTACACGCACACACACACACACACGTTTAGCGTTGCACTGTTGCACTTACACACATTACTATCCACTGCTGTATGGACATTCATGGCATGCAGGAATTACACTTATCAACATCAGGAAATTAAAAAAAGAGACTTCTTTTGTTACTATCACTACAATATGACTGTGAGCACACTATACCTACACACAGTTCTGTCCAATCAGCTTCCAAAAGTAGATTGCCATCATATAGGTGCCCTTTAATTTAAATTCTATCTTCTTGGACACAAGTGATAACAAAAACTCCACATCTATTTCTTTCCAGCAGGACCTTTCTTCAGCATCTTCCTTGGTTTAAAAAAAGCTTTTTGTGCTATAGCACCATGAATTCCTCCCGTTAATAAGGTCTCTGAAAATAACTGTCTGTGTCTATCCATCGCTTAATGTTTGTCTTTAGTGAATTTTTTGATCCTTTTATTTAACAAAAGATTTACATTTAAAATAAATAGTGATCTTTTGAACAACAATTATGTTCATTAATGAAAGTTTAAAAGTATCACAGATTTTTTTTTTTTTTTACAAAGTGTTAAGCAGCATAAATGCTTTCAACTTTGATACTGCTACTTGAGCATCAAATAAATACAATACATAAGAAGTATGAGTATCTTTATTTTATAAAAGGGTCTGTATCTTCTCTACAAAAGAAATTTTAAAAGTTATTTTTAAGTACTTGATTCACTTTTGGGTGGCGCAGTGAGTAGCGCTGTCGCCTCACAGTAAAGGTCGCTGGTTCGAGCCTCGGCTGGGTCAGTTGACAATTCTGTGTAAAAATGTTCTCCCCTTGTTCGTGTGGGTTTCCTCTGGGTGCTCCAGTTTCCCCCACAGTCCAAAGACATGTGCTATAGGTGAATTTGTAAGCTAAATTGTAGTTGTGTGTGTGTGAATGCAAGTGTGTATGGGTGTTTCCCAGTAATGCAGCTGGAAGAGCATCTGCTAAGTAAAACGTATTCTGGATAAGTTACCAGTTCATTCCGCTGTGGTGACCACAGATTGATAAAGGGACTAAGCCGAAGGAAAATGAATGAATGAATGAATGAATGAATGAATCACATTTTAATACTGGCAAAGCCAACAGTGAATTTTCTAACTAATTCTATGGTCAGCTCAGGTGTGCAAGCATATGTGGGGTGTGCATAGGATGTGCTGTGTGTTTGTGGAAGTGCTGTGCAGCTGAAGCACCTTGACTATAGGGTGGAGGTCTCTGACAGACCGCCAACATCTGCTGCAGTTCAACACCACCATGACTGAAGGTGCAGCCATAGCCATCAATTAGATTTTAACAAATGACTTTCTAAGTGCATTACCTAGCAGCTGTTAAATCGGTCAACCCCTCCCTTTCCTCCAATCTCGGAGGGGACAGCGGAGAAAATGAGGGAGATAAGAGGAGGACTTTTTTTTCCTTTTTTTCTAATTCTTTTCCACAGTGCTTTGTTCCACATCACGGCCAGCTGCTTGTAAAGTCAGCTATGGCCAGCGGCAGCAAACAGTGGATGGAGAGGGAGGGAGGGGGACCTAAGCGCATCTCTGGGGGACCAAGCGGGAGGTATAGGGACATGGAGACACGTACTGGAGAGCATGTCCACCCCAGGCGAAAGCCATAAAGGCCACACGCTTTCTCACTTACTCTCTCTCCATCTTCTTTTAAAGGGATAGTTCGCTCAAAAATAAAAATGATGTTTTCGTTAACTCACCCTTTTGTCGTTCAACTTCAACATTCAAATGACTTTCATTATGAGAGGATCATAAATACAATATCAAGAGAAGTGTTAAAGGGATTGTTCACTCACAAATGAAAATTCAATTACCCTCCCCACCTTTACTCTCCCTCAAGTGGTTCTAAACCTTTATGAGATTTTTTTTTTATTTGCTAAAACCTAAAAGAAGATTTTTTAAAGAAAGCAGGGATCCTGTAAACATTGACTTTCATAGTAGAAAAAAACAAATATTATGGAAGTCAATGGCTACAGGTTCCCAACATTCTTCAAAATAAAAATAAATAAATTAAAAACTCTAACTGGTTTGGAACAATCAAGGTTGAGTAATTGATGGTATAATTGTAATTTTTGGGTGAACTGTCCATGTAATAATTTTAACAAATTTTAATGGGGAAAATGTTCATTAATTGTTTCTGTGCAATAAAAAAAATTATAAAATAATATAATAGCACAGCTCCATATTATTTTGTGAATATCTGGGGGTCTGGACCCCATAAGGGGTCGCGGGACAATGAAGGGGGATCGCCTGGTGATTTACAAATATCTATTTATTTTTATTAAACCATAAGAATTACCATATTTTATCCATAACCTACTGAAAAGAAAAAAAAAGTTGTTTATAGTTGCTATATAGTTACAATAATAGCTCACTATTGGATTGCGAACCCTGAAGTATCACATTATATTAAAGACTTAGCATTAGCATCAGATGCAGTAGATTGATGCTATAATACCAGGTTAAACTTTCTGGCACATTTACAGCACTGACATACATAAAAAAACGAAGAATAGACTTGGGTCTATCCGTGTGTGCGCGTCATTGCATGCAAGTATTCTGTATGTACAGTATAACCACCTCAAAGGATTTTGGGGGTCGCGAGTCACTGGCATTGTTATTTTTGGGGTCAAAAAAGTTTTGGAACTCCTGAACTAGATAAAAATCTACGTTATCGATGCTGTAAAAGGTCCCTTGTGAAATTAAAAATAGTCACATAAATCATTTGCCGGAAGATTTCAGTGGCTTCTGTGCATATACCCCCTATTCATAATACAACAAAATCTACATCAGCATGACTAAAATACTTTTAAAACATAACATTACCTGTCTAAAGGAAATACTTCAGCCATGGTGTCATTAGGATTTCAAAAGTTTTTGATTCAGCAAGTGTTTTTACTGTTGTCACTTCCTCAAGTAGAAATCCAAGCAGCCCTGTTCACGCAGATCTGCTGTTTGCATGTGTGTACAGGTCTGCACAGATGTCTACATTTGTTGACAGACAGTTTGGGCTACTTATCAGAATTATGGGAATTTTCGGACTGACAAATTTTAATTGGATGAACATTATTTTAGTCAATTAATTATTTTTTTTGTAATTAAAATGTAAATGTTTTTTTACAGTAACAACGTGCTCTTTTGTTAAAACTAAATCTAAATTGACAAACAGTGAATGCATTCATAACACTGTATAAGTGTACTAATTTTTATGAGCAAATCAAAATGCCATTAGAAATGTTGACATCCACACTAACTCTCTCTAAAGGGATCATAACAGTAGCTAATGAGAGAAGCAGAGCATCTTTAAATAAATCTGTTATTGAATCAATTAAATTTTTGACAACTAAGCATGAAGATTTACCCAGCCTCATTTTTTATCTTAGAAGAATGCAACGCACACAAGTTTCTGCTCTCTCAGACAATCCATTTAAAGCATTCACACAAACTCTGCCCTCCGGTGCCATATATAACTCTTCATATATAAACTTTTCTCATACTTCACTCTAGTGTATTTGTGGTGCCTCTCCATTTCTCTCGCTAGCATTACAGTGTGACACCGACAAAAGTTCAACGGCTTTCACTTTATCACAAGTTTCTGAGTCACACACTCCTTTCAGTCATGGCTATATAGCAGGAGTGATTCAGCCAAAATGACACGTTGCCATAAGCTTCCACAGACACACAAAGCACATAGTGATAACTGCGACCATTAAGGCCATATTTCAGTCTTGTTATCCTCTTTGAATGATTTCACCAAAATGTTTTTTGTGCAACTAATGGCACTGTAGGAGGTTTTTAAAAGCATGCCGGTATGAAATCTGTGACATTCAGAACTGAACTCCAACCACTGAAAGCTTCCTTTTTAACTCTAGAAAGACATTCGGGGACTGAGACGTTTCTATTTGTTTGTGCAAAGAACAGTGAGAATGAATGAGATGTTTCTCCAAAAACACAACAGACTCGCCTCTGAGACCTGGTTGTCATGGTTTTGTGCCAGTAAAGATATTCTTGTGAGGTGCATCATTTCTTACCTCTGCCAGAAACAAATTAAAGCAACATTGAGCTAGAGATTCAAGGATGAAACAGAGCTGAATGAGCTTAGAATCTGATTGGCTGCTCTGAATTTGCTTCTCATGGCCTATAAAAGTTGACAAAATACATTTTTCCCCAATTGCTTGGGCTGTAAACTCTTACTGAAAAATCATATTAGCGTGCTTAAAAAAAAAGTTGACTCAAAACTACAGTACTGAGTTTCACAAAGAGAATAAATTAATTAAATTAAATTCCTCATTATATAATGTGCTCAAGTAGACAGACTGGCAAATGTCACAACTTTGTTGCATGTTTAACACATTAGAAATCAAGTGAGAAAATTAAGTTATAAAAAGGTCAGTTAATTAATATTAAGAGACGCGAAAAAAATGTTCTAGAGAAGTAGAAGTGGTAAAACTGAAATTCATAACAGGATTATTTTTTACTCTCAGTGCTGTTGGAAAAGTATAAAGGTGTCTGAAAAGCTGATTCATTGTAGTAAAAGGTTATGGTCAGTGTTTTAATAACCATCCGTGACCCATTTTTATGCAATGCATGAATGAGGTTGAAAGCAATTTATTCTTGAATAGACTGTTTAACTTTGTCTTACAAGTTTAAGGTTTGTACAAATTATTATTAGGGCATGCGGCGCGATAAATTATTAGAACAAAAAAAAAAGAATTGAAAAAAAAAGAATTGATTTTATTAACTGGGAATTGACTGACAAAAGTGCATACTTGAATGGAGGGAGACTTAATGAGGTTAGCAAAATGAATAAATAGACATTTGACTTTTTGACAAAAGGAAGCAAAATGTAGTTGTATTACATTTTGATAACAAGGCAGGTTTTCTTAGGAATAACATACACTGCATGTTTTAGGGTGGCAGTGTGTGTAGTGATGTGAACTTTATATAATCTTTTTAAAAAGGGTGACGAGTTGATGAATTATTTTTTTTTTTTAATCATTTGACATTTAAAAGGGCAATGCAATTTAAAATCAGGTGAAGACGCTGTTACTCGGCCAAACAATTTAAAACTTGTTACTCAAAAAATAACTGTATTGTATTATACACCATTGTAAATTATTGTAAATACACCAGTATTTTCTCATTATAACTAACGATGGGTTGAAAGAGACCCTCAGCAGAAAAAGAATAACAGCTACTTTTAGATTAAGCCACACGAAAATTAACCATTTCAGCCCTACCTACTCTTAGAAATAAAGGTACAAAAGCGGTCACTGGGTCGATGACTTTGTAAAAGTACACTTTTATACCTATGAAGACCACATTTGTACATAGATTGAACACATATTTATACCTAAAAAAAGTATAATATACTCTCAGAAATAAAGGTAAAGGAAGCTGTCACTGGGGCAGTACCTTTTTAAAAGATACATATTTGTACCCAAATTGTCCACAGTGGTACCTAAAATGTGCATATTATTACCCAACTGTACCTAAAACGTACCTTTAAGGTACAGTACCATTATGGACCCTTCAGGTACAAATATGTACTTTTTGAAAAGATACTGCAGTGACAGCTCCTGTCCCTTTATTTCTACGTGTAGTACCCTAAAGGTACCAATGTGCACCTATACAAAAGTGTACAAAAGTGTACTACAAATGATGCCAAGGTGTCCATAATCCTGGACCAGGCCATACTCTGAGCTGATGTTGCAGCAGTCATGGAGGAGCGGACAGCATGATGAGCATGATTCCTGATAGACCCCAGTGACAGAGGAGTCTTCGCACTAATCCCGTGGGTCAGCCTGATCACCCGCCGGTGACCTAAACCACCCCCTGCAGTTCTTCGCGATGGACGTCCATTGTTCTCCAGCCTCCAGCACCTTGACTGCAGCTCCGCACAGGAAGTTTGGCCAGAAGAGAAAAGTTTTTTTTCCTTCCCTTTGTCAACTGGGGATGTTTTGTTCCTCGCCACTGGGTTGCTTGGTTTGGGACTTGTGGAACTGCGCATTGACTGATTTGCTCTTCAGTGTTTGGACTTTCAGCAGTGAAAATTAAACCATACTGAACTGAAATAAACAACTTCAACTCTAAAAACTCGACTGACACAGATTTGGTTTAAAAGAACTTCTATGTTAAGCTACTTTGACACAGTCTACATTGTAAAAGTGCTAAAGAAATAAACATGAATTGAATTGAACTTTTTGAAAAGATACTACCCCAGTGACAGCTTTTGTACCTTTTTTTCTGAGTGTGTACAAATTTAGATACAGAAGGGAGTACATAAGAGGGCTTATTAAAATTTAACACTAGCATTTTTTGGTACCCGAAACTAGAAATTACAAAACTGTACCTCTGGCTATATAGTGGTCTGCACTGTACATTTAGTTTATAATTTAAATGCAGTTGCACTATGGGCTTCTATTAAATATGTATGATTTAGTCAAACTATGAATTAACAGTGTTGTCAGCCCTGCCTCAGGCCCAGACAGAATCTGCTCAAAAAGACCAAAAATTTTAAAGCCAATCCTTCAATCTATTCAATTACTTCTTTAAATGTGTGTAAATATATATTATATATATTTATTTAGTTAGTTAGTTAGTTTTTCATATTAATTTCAGGAATATTACAAAATATTATGCAAAAGTTTAGACAATTTATGAATTTATGTACTAAACAATATACAAAGTAATATTTTCTTTTAGTGGATGTATTATGAGAAAGATACTGTAGTTTTGTTTACCAAACAAGAGGTTCTAATTGGATTTGCATTGTAAACCTTAAATAAAACAAGTAGTTATTTTCTGTCAACCTTTCAGCTCCTTTACGCTCAAAATAACTCCAGTTTTACATAATACTGCACAAAAATAGCAAATAAAATCCTTAGATTCCATCTGGGCCAACTCATTACTTTATTATTAAAATAGTTTTGAGACAGATAAACCAATTTTGTTATTGGCAGAACTGAGATGTGCTGTGTAAACATAAATATATGCAACAATTGTTAAAGCTGCTTCATGTGGTGTCCTTAAAAAAAGGCTTTCAATTCTGTTCTCCTTTTATTTGTCATAAATGGTATCAGTTTAGTCTAGATAAGGTATTAAATTCTGGTTAACTGTGGTAGCAAGCCAACCCTGTTCCCCAGACATCTTTTACTGTCAAGCTGTTGTCTCTCTTTACCTCTCCACAATGCACATAAATAACAAAAATACAGAAATATAACACCAGTCACATAGAAATTTCTAAATAATGAGCATCTCATCTGTGGATTGAAGACTGACTCCAACATGGCATTCAGCAGAGATCCTCATACTGGGTGAGTGAGTTTGCAGATCCTTCATGTGTGTGCTAGACTAACACACCCCAGCTTTTGTTTATTGATAGAATTAGTGTGGAAATTAATTTCCACAGCACAGACAGTGTGGCCTCACCTTTGAGTCTGTCTCGCTGTTCCGAATGTGATAAAGCAGAATGTAATTAAATCAATTATAATGCATTTTTTTTACAATTATAAGCCTTCATTTTTGTTTCTTTAACTTGAAAACTTTTCATTACAATATTTAATGCACACAGCCTCAGGCATCAAACACATCAAGATAGGTGCTTAAATAATTAGATGGTGGCCCACATTACGCACATTACATTTTTTAGGACATGCTTCATGCTGTCCAATTAGCCAGAAAATATGGCACTCAACAGCACCCTGCTCCTCCACTTTCACCTGTCTTCAGGATGATGAATCATCCCTCCCGTCCTCACTTTATATATATATATATTAGAACACTTTTCTACCTGTTTAGCACTGGATGGGAATTCATGACTTTAAAACTGTCGACCTAAACTGCTAGAAAAAGACAAAAACGCTTTTGAACACAAATGCTTATTGTTTACTCTCACATGTGTGGAGTCTGGATTAAAATGAAGGTTTTGACAGGCTTTCCCCTAAGAAGTGTTGCTATTTCTGTCGTTAGCTGGCTTCTTGGGTCGTCTGGGGCGGGCTTTTAATGCCTGTGCAGAGTTCATTAGGAAAACACTAATGGAGAAGCCATTATTGAAGAGCACATTTTTAAAGAGACCTCAGAGACTAGCACAATGGTTTTAGATGTCTAACTTTTTGTTGTATACAAGATATTCTGTAAGATACAAACTAAATAGTCTGACGGAATCACTCTTCTGGTTATTGGCTGAATAGTGCTGAAAAATGTGACTTAATGGTGTGGATTTTTAATGAGTATTTTTGCAGATTACACTGTTGGGGCAGATAGTAATGACAAATGACTTGTGTCTTTATGATTCATTTACTGAACCTTTCATTCAGTCAAGTCCTTTATCATTGAATCATTTACGCAACATACTCATACATGTTATATACAAATTTTCTCTGATTTTATTCCATACACCTAGTATTTCTTGCTATTAAATAAAAAATTATGTGCACTAATGATACAGTTAATACATATTTAGTGATAATTAAGCTGTAAAACAAAACAAGCTGATAAACACATTTCCAAAGTGTTTCGCTTGCATAATAAGGTCGACAGAATTATTATAAGAAACAATTAACAAAACAGGCTATATATTTATTATTCAAATTTATCCAACAGCACAATCTGAAATATACAGTTGTTTTAAAGTTTACCCCTTGCAGAACAGCCAAAATGTTAACATGAAAAATAAGAGGCAACATAAAAATTGCATGTTGTTTTGATTTTATTACAGCTGTGAATAAGCTATTCCACATACTGTACATGTTTACTGAAAATACTGAAATTATTAATGGTTTTATAAAAACGGTCCTGTTCAAAAGTTTATGGACTTTATGTGGTTTTTATGATATTTGTTTGTGAGTTTCAAAGGTGCTACACATTCTTTGGATTTCCAGCCCTGGGTTTTCCAGAGCACGATAGTGCTATGAGTCAGGAGGTGTAAACAGTTCAACTGAATGATGATCGTATACAGTAGGGGGATGCACATTTTTCTATTTCTGCTAGAAGATCATGTGCACTGCTTATTAGAAGTTATATAAAAACTTGTACAATCCAGCCCGATCACACGGTTTCAGACTTGGTTGGAATCGGACAATACCTCCTGATCAGGACTCAAATATATGAGTATTCAGATATGCATATCAATATAGCATCACTTTTGTGACACTGTATAAGAATAATATTATTTTTTCAGTACTGTGACAGTTGGGTTTAGGGTTGAGGTAGACATTAATACAATACAATTTATTGGGTAATTTAATGAATAACATAAACAATACTCGGTACAACTACTGTTTTTACATTACTGTGAAGATTGAGTTTAGAATTGGGGTGGGGGTAGACGTTAATAAAATACAATTAATGGGAAATTTAATAAATAATATGAAAACCTGCCATTAACTTCTGGTCGGAACCATATATAATCTACAACCCGAGTATGTCTGCAGTCTGGAGGTTTTTGCAAAGTTGATGACAACAACATTTCCATAGCAAACTGTGAGAAATGTAAACTTGGGATTGCAAAAATAAAGAATTTATATTATTTATTAATTGATTGTTCAAGCTAGATCACAGAAGTTCTCTGTTTGTTGTTGAATGTTAAAATAAGGTGAATCAGATATCAGAAAATCAGAAAAAAAATATCCTGGATCATTTCCTTCGCTCTTCTTTATTCTTTTTTTATGCATTAGAAGTATCGGATCAGGTTTTGTTATTGGCAGATACTCAAAATCAAATGACTCTGGGGCAAAAAAAAAAACCTTATTGAGATTATTTTTTTGTTTGTTTTGTTTGTTTCTTAGCAGATTGAACATTGCATACCTACACATTCATGCACTGTTGCACACCCACTGATCATTTGTGAATATTTATGGATATTACACATCTGAACATCCATTCATGCACTTTGCACATTCCCTGGGTATTCCACTTTAATTTAGTTATAATTTAGCTATTATTTTAGTATTTTTCTCATTTTTTATAGTACATTGTGTTAATCAACATGTATGTTTTCTATATTGTATATCTAAAAAAATATATATAATCTATCTTTTTATAATTTTCTATAGCTATGTTTTTCTTTGTCTAAAGTTATTCTATTTTCTTTTATCTGTTATTTTATTCCATAATTTAATTCTTATAGATAATATTTTCCTTTTTTAAGTCTTTTTTATATCGTAAGGTGTATGTGGCTAATAAAATTTGAATTTGAAACATACCCTGCAGGCACAGGACGTCAACATGATGTCATATTGACATTGTACCCCAACGTACCCCATCGTCGTGGAGATGTTGGATTTTGTTTGTAAATAAAAATCGAGTTGACGTCAGAACCCAACGTCAGGCTGAAATCAAATGTCAAACGTCTAACTGAAAATCAACCAAATATCACTGTGTCACGTGACAGCTTGGCGTTGTGTGGACGTTACCACTATGACATCTATCGGACATTGGATTTTGGTCACTTTACAACACAACCTAAAATCAATCAAATATTGACGCCTCATGATGTTGTGTGCCTGCTTGGTAAACTCACAGTAAAAGTTGTAAATGCTCAATAATCTTACAACTGTATAAGTGTATATATACAATGACAGATAGCAATGATCTGCTTTAAACCCCACCACCTCTTGCTGAATGTGTTTGATCCACATATTTCCATGAGCATAACTTAACATCTCCGATGATTTCATCTCAAAAGACTGCATGATTCGTGAGCATGTCTCTGTGTTAAACAGTTGTGTAAAAACACAGGGCACGCAATCGCTCTAAAGTGTCTGTGATTTTACAGAGCTGTCATCAACACCAAGATGCCAGTTTTTAAAACACAAGCGCATGGAACGCACCTCGTCACCTTGGTTACACACATCAGCTTTGTCCACAGACTACGGGGGAGTGAGACGATTAAAACAGAGCAGATTAAAAACAGTCTCGAGAAAACGACACCACATCCTGAGAAGACAGGAAGGATCACGCAGGCTTTCCACAAGTTAAGGTGTCGGAAAAAAAAACACTAAATCAAGATGGAGTGCTAATTAAATTAAAATTACAAACGTGCAATTTTCTGAGTCATGCAGTTCACGATGCAGAAGCTGTACAGAAGCACAAAGGTAGATGCCGGTCAACACATGTGACAATTGGTGTGTTGCTTCCCCTAGTGGCGCATAAACACAATGCTTCCTCTGACTCTTGTGACCCCCTTCATCCAGGTCTACATGCCTTCCTCCTCCCTTGCCCCCCCTACAGAGAATAGCTTAGGTCATTACAGTGTCCTGTCAAAACCTGTGACTGCTCTGCGTCAGAGGATTAGGGGTAAGAGGAGAAGCACAGTCTTGCGTTTTTTCTACCTCTTTCTACCCCCTCTCAAAGTTGACCTCTCATTGCACTGGAGCTACTTTCACAGTGGGTTCCATTAAGGCAAAGAGGATAAGGGTACACAAAACACACGGATATGGACAACATGTGAGGATTGGGATTTATACAAAAAAACTTCACACTTTATTAATATTTATGTACATTTTTTGCTAATAATAAGCTATTAACATTCATTTAGCCTAATAAATTGCTAACTTGCTGCTTATTATTCATTTATTAATTTTCCTTTGGCTTAGTCCCTTTATTAACTACAGCAGAATGAACCACCATCTTATCCAGCATATGTTTTACACAGCGGATGCCCTTCCAGCTGCAACCCATCACTGGGTAACACCCATACACTCTCTCATTCACACACTTACACTACTGCCAATTTATCTGATTCAATTCACCTATATTCACCTTATTCTCAGCTGTCGAGCGGGCGCTGCCATTTGAATCTTTTTGTCTCGCGACTTCCGGTCACATTCACTTCCATTCATTTTTTTGACGTTAACAACTGCTCGTTACGCTGCTTGATGTTGCAATTTAATATTTTCTTATTATATTATGCTACTTGGTCTGTGTAGTCATGCAAACATTTGTTTGTTAAGCAAGTAGTTTGGCCATTTTCTGCCGTTTATTATTCCTAGTCATTTCTCCCATAGGCAACTGAATCGGACGTTCTAAGACAATCGCGAAAACAGGCGTACTTCCGCATTTTAGAATAAGGTCAATAGTGCATGTCTTTGGACTGTGGGGGAAACTGGAACACCCGGAAAAATCCATGCCAACACGGGAAGAACTTCTGCTTATTAATAGTAAAATAGTAGTTGGATTTAGGTATTGGGAAGGGTTAGGGATGTAGAATAAGATCATATGTATTAAGTACTTATAAACAGCCATTATCCTATCAATAAGCATGTAATAAGCCAGTAGATACCAACGAGAATTGGTACTTAAACTACAGTGTTATCAAAATGAAGTGTCATAATTTCTAAAATATTACAGTTCTTTATGTTTTAAAGAACATTAAAACAATTACTGTAATATTAAAGAGAGATATGCTTCGAAATAACTACATTTGCAGACTCTTCATTTGATGCATGGTAATTAATGGGCCATTTCATTTTTGGGGGTCAGATAATTAATGTTTAATAAACATTTGAGTATGTTCAAGTGCTTTAGAGTTGGGTTCAGTTTCAGTAAGATATAGCACAACTGAGAATGCTATGGACACCTTTGATTAAAATAATGACATGATTATTTGTAGGGAGCAAGATCTATCATTGACCTTTAGATTTCCACATTTAAACAGAACGGTTTATTGTGTTTCTGCACTGTTTATTTATTTATTTTTAAATACCACAGGTATTAGCAATTGCGGTCATCATTAATGTTATGTCGCAGGTGCTGTCATGCTTTTCTTTTAAAATGCTATAAAATAAAATAAATAAGCTTCATAATTTCAAGTTTGTATAAAAGTATAATAAAATATACAAAAATAAAGTAAAATAAATGCTTTATCATACACTACCGGTTAAAGGTTTGGGGTCAGTACGTTTTTTAAATGTTTTAAAATAAGCTTCTCCTGCTCACCAAGGCTGCATTTATTTAATCAAAAAACAGTAAATATTGTAAAATTGTGAAATTTTATTGCACTAAATAAAATAACTGTTTAAAAGTAGTTTATCATTTAATTTATTCATTTATTCCTGTGATTTTAAAGATCATTTTTCAGCTTCATTGCTCCAGTCTTCATAGTCACATGATCCTTAAGAAATCACTCTAATATTAATTATTATTATTATTATTATTATTATTATTATTATTATTATTAATGATAATAGTAATAAAAGCAATAATGACTGGAGTAATAATTTCACTTGAAACTACATACAATAAGAAAGCAGTTATTTAAATTTTTAATAAATATTTAACAGGTTTTTTTTATTACTTTTAATAAATGTCACCAGAATAATTTTCTTAAAAAAAAAACATGAAAAAAATGAAACTGACCCTAAAATTTTGACCTGTAGTGTGTAACATTTATACATTTTTTTTTACATTATTTCCATTCAAGAAGTCAAACTTGTAGAATGTATCAATTCATTCCACAAAGACTAATATATTTCTTTAGATTTTGATAATGACTTTGTATCGGTGCATCCATACACTGTAAAAAAATACACACAATTCATCCATTTTTTACCCAACTTAACACTTTTAACAAATTTATGTAGATTAAACATAAAAAATTTAGTTGTCCCAATGAAATCTCAAGAATTGTATTGTTTCATCTTATTTTAAATAAGTAAATTTTTAAATACATTTTAAATCCGTTTTTTATATTTTAAGTGTACCTTCATTTACATCACATAAAAATTATTTAGCAAAAAAGCTTTTGTGTTCAGGTCCACAACACCTGATGCATCTACAAACCATGTCATACATAATGTAAACATCAAACAGGTAGACAAATAAAAGTATTTGGGTGTAATAAACATATTGTGTGTTATAAGAAAAAGCAAATAATCTATTTTTGCGTTGTCTTAGTTCTTTTGGAGAATCGAAAATTATTTTTAAAGATTTTTTATGTCTGTACTTATGAGTGTTCTACAGTATTGTAATTCAGTATGGTATACGAGTCTGTCAGTAAGTCTAAAAACAAAGTTTATGAACCAGATTAAAATCTGCTTAAAGATAGTAAGAAAGCCTGTTGAGAAATTATATGACCGTTATATGAACCTCACAAGGCTGGCAAAAATTTATACCAAAAAAGTCTAACCATTGATTTAGAGTCCCAAGTTTTAATAAAGTGAAACTAAAAAAGTTATTTGTACATCATGCTGTCTTGGAGCTGAGTAAAATCCATGTAAAATGATTTTTGTATGTCTTTGTCTCTTTGTAAGAAGTATTTATCATGCTTCATGCTTAGCAAGAAAAACTTCAGATGCAAGTCTGACAATAAAATTTGTATTGTGTTGTAAATACTAAAGTTCTACAGTACCTTTCAATGATATAAGACTGCACAAGTAAAATCCATGTAAAGAGATACATTTTCTAAATATTTAGTTTCCGTTCTTCACTATTATCATTGTCAAATAGGCAGAAATGGCAAAAATTTTAAAACCATGAAAAAGGGGGTGAAAATATTTAAGTATTATGGCCTAATTCCAAGTCAATAAAAGTGATACAGTGTCTGAATTACAGACCTATCTTCTAAGAGCAGATATGGCCCATCCAAACTGCTATCTGAGCAACAGCTGCACCTTATCAAGGTTGCGCACAGAGAGTCCTTATAAATTGGCAGTTTCTCATTAAGTGTAATGTCAGCCCACTCAACAGGCGTGCAAACATAAGATGGGTCCAACAGAATGGCAGGCTTTCCTGAATAGAGCCAAGAGAAGGAGCATATCATAGAGGGATACATACTAATGACAGGAGTCTGAATATATCATCTCATAACTGTCTGCCAAGGTCTGTCATTGTCTACCAGCCCTGCAGGATCTACCAGCCCACTGCAGTTACTGGATGAACTGAGTGGGAAGGAGACAGAGTGTAAACATGCCGGAGCGGAACCCGGGGTGAAACCGCATCTGTCAGGAAAACTTTTAATGAGGGTTTAAATACAACAGCACTCGCGTTCCTTAAACAGAGAAATGGGAACCTGTGGAGATTGATTCAAAGCCATAGTTCATCCAAAAAAAAATCTTTTAAAATCATTAAGTTGCTCTTCGTGGCATTCCAAACATGTTTGATTTTCTGTGGAATGCAAATGAAGATACTTTCATAAATATGTCTTTTTATACTGTAACAGTCAAGGTCCAACGCTGTATAATAATTTCAAAGAATCCTTTCTTTATTTACACATACTTTATGCTATATGGCATTCATAGAATGCATCACACACATCTCACCATGGCGACACAGTGGCTCAGTGGATAGCACTGTCGCCTCACAGCATGAATGTTGCTGGTTTAAGTCCCAGCTTGGCCATTTAGCATTTCTGTGTGAAGTTTGCATGTTCTTCCCGTGTTTGCAAGGGTTATCTCTGGGTGCTCTAGTTTCCCACCACAGTCCAAAGACATGGGGTATAGGTGAATTGAATAAACTAAATTGTCCGTATTATATGAGCGTGTGTGAAAGTGAGAGTATATTTGCGTTTCCAAATACTAGGTTGCAGCTGGAATGGCATTTGCTGTGTAAAACATAGGATATGCTGGAATAAGTACCGGTTCATTTCGCTGTGGCGACCATTATAGAGACTAAGCTGAAGGAAAATATACAAATAAACGACATCTCACCATCAGAACATTCACACACAGACCAATTTTTCTAACCATGAATACATTGCAACAGATGCCACCTTTAATGTGTATGTACAGTTGAAGTCAGATTTATTAGAAAAAAAATAACTTAAAGGGTCTAATAATTTTATCCCTAAAATGGTGTTTAAAAAAATTTCAAACTGCTTTTATTCTAGCCAAAATAAAACAAATAAGAATTTTTCCAGAATAAAAAATATTATCAGACATACTGTGAAAATTTCCTTGCTCTGTTAAACATCATTTGGAAAATATTTTTAAAAAGAAGAAAAAAATTTAATAATTATGACTTCAACTGTATGTGCATGTATGACAAAGTTTAAAGATATCAACGACTATGAAATACATATTTGTCATATATAGTTTTTGTAGAGAAAAATGACAGACATTGGACAAGAATAAATCTTTCTAGTGGACTGTGTGAATGGTGAAACTAAAACTAGCCTGATGTCATAGGAAAAGAAAATGTTGTATATATTGGCAAATTAGTCACTTCATATAAAATGCACAACTTTTTAATAATAATAATAATAATAATAATAATAATAATAACAACAATAGTATTAATTGTAATTCTTTCATAATAAAGTCATGCGCTTTACACATTTGAGAGGGGGGTGGGGGGGGTTACGCATCTCCTCATCCACCACCAGTGTGCAGCCTCCACCTGGATGACGTGACGGAAGCCAGATTGAGCAAGACTGCAACTCCACACACCAGCTGATTGCTGGAGAGGAGACAAAGTGATGAAGCCAATTATCATATCAGGATTGCTAGGATGCCATGATGGATAGAGGCCACTAGGCAAATTTGGCCAGAATGCTGGGGTTAAACCCCTACTCTTTTTCGAAGGACATCCTGGGACTTTTACCGACCACAGAGAGTCAGAATTGCAGTTTAATGTCTCATCCGAAAGATTACGTTCACTGAGCAGTATAGAGTCTCCATCAATACTGGGGCGTTAGGACCCACACAGACTGCAGGTTTAGCTCCCGCTGCTGGTCGCACTAACACCACTTCCAGCAGCCACCTAGCTTTCCCATGTGGTCTCCCATCCTGGTACTGACCGGGCACAGCCCTGCTTAGCTTTAGTGGGTGACCATGTGAGAGTTGCAGAGAGCTAGCTTCATTCCTGAAAAATGGCTTATCCAGAACCCCACCCTTAACAATCCAAAAGTTAATAAGTTATTATTAAAAGTTTAGCACAACAGCAAGTTAAAACTGAACATATCCTTTCAGTGGTACTGTGCATTGTGGAGCACACTTATTGCACAACACCAAAAGTATTCTTTCAGCTATAGAGCCCAACTTTCTTCGTAATATCTTCTTTTGTGCTCCACGGAAGAAAGAAAATCTGGTTTGATAAAGATTTATAATGTATGAAGTGTGTGCAAATATGTTTTCCTTTCCGCTATTAAAGTCTCTTTAGCCAGTTGAAAGAAAGCATCTTGTGTAATAAAGCATTAGCATCATGACTTAATGCCTGCGCTTCATATTAGTTTAATACGGCACAGAGCTTCCATGAAATAAGTGTGAATCATTCTGCTAACAAAGGCCCCAGTTGTGAGTGTTTTCATGCAAAATACTTTTCCGAAAGCCCTATAAATAGTTCCAAGAGGCTTACGCTCCACTTTCTGCAGTTTTCAGCCAGTGGAGTCTGATTCAGGCAGAGCTCCTTCAGTACTGTAAATGCCAGCAGTCTAAAGCTCCCTTATGTCCTGCAGTTTTCGTTGCCCTCTTGCTAATCCGAATTTGGACTTGGGAAAAACACATTCCCCTGTTCCAGAAAAGCTGCAATCGAAAAAGATAAGAAAAGAAAAAGGGCAATGGCCTTCTAAATGCATCATTTAACAGGTAAAAGCACACTGTCAGACCTTGCGCTTCTACAGCTCTGCAAAACTTCATTTTTCATCCAAAATGATGAGTCACGTAGAAGTTGGCTAGTCAGTTAGACGGTAAAGAACATAGCCAGCTGTGCCTTCTCCATTATGGCACCTGGCAGCCGCTGTGCCATGCCTCCGTCTGTTTGTAGCGCCAGGCTCCTGCTTCTCGCCCAGTGCCACAGGGTACAGCCTGCACAGGCCTGGAAATCCTGGCCTGAGGCCCGACGCTTTCCCCCCTCCCTGCCGGTTCCCTTTATTATCTCATGGTATTCCTGTATTTGCCCTCTTGTCTTTAAAGGACTGCATTACTTCCACCTCCACAAACTTGTCAAAACCAATTTGCTCCCCTATTATCCCCTGAACTGATTTCGCAGTGACCTCCTCTCTCTCCCCCCACTCGCTCGCCCCTTTCTCCTCAACCCACTGCATCTCTCAACTGAAACCCCAACACGACCCGTGCTCCTGCTAAACCCAACACCACCCCCTTCCCCACCCTCCCCTAGCTGGGCTTTACCTGCACAGCGTCCGGCTTTCTCTCCCACTAAACTCTTTTTCTTTGGCTTTAACTCTGCAGTTCAAGTCCGTCTCTGGGATACCAAACAAAGGAACAGGAAAACAACACGTGCAGAGTCTTGGTAAACACAGTAATCCTTCACAAAGCCAAAGGGAATATGATATATTTGACAGACTATGATAGAAGCATAGCTCTGTCACCCCTTCATGGCCTCCTCTTCCACCTCCCTTCAATTAGCGTCTCACCAGTGACAACATGGAGGATCTTCATTAGAGGAGAATGCTCAATTATATCAGTTGATATTCGTTTCCAAAACTAATTATCCCAGTTGCATGGCATGGCTGACTGAGCCTGCCCCTGCCCCAGGGCGCAGCGGTTACTGATGTGACTTGGCTTTGGTTGAGAGTTTGGCTTCACTCCATCCAAGCCTTTTTTTACTTGCTCTAAAGTGGCAGAATATCTTCTCTGTATTAAATTCATTAGTCTGGCAAAAACATATAATTGCAATAGCGGACTCTGGTTTGCATTTAATCACTTGGCACTTGTTTAGTCATTTTTATTCTTTTTTAGCCCTGGCATTATTATGATAAGGGAAATTTAAATGTAAACATTTTTAACTGAAAACAAATACAAATTTTAACAAGACTAAAGGCAGGAATGTATTAGCAGGGTTAGTAGATTAGGGTTTTAGTAGATTAGGTTAAGCATTAAAAGATATACATCTACTAATGCTCTAATGACAGGCAGTTGACATGTAAATGCAGTTTCTTCAGTCAACAAAAAATGGAATACACAACCCAGTCTCATTATGAAAATGTACTGCTATATACATTTCTGGAAAGCGCCAAATACATCCCAGAAGTTTTTGTTTACGTGAATCCATCAGAGGCCGCACTGTACACTTTTTGAGATCTCAAATTCTCTTGCAAGTGCCATTCGTGCCTACTGTTCTCATGTAAATCCACCAGAGATTGCTGTCAACTGACTGACTGAATGAATAACTGACTTACCAACCAATAGTGTTTTAAAAACCACCGATCCCCCACACCCATCACCTTCCCTTAACCCAACCAATAGTGTTTTCTAAAGCAATGATCCCCCACACCCACCACGTTCCCTTAACCCAACCAATAGTGTTTTTAAAAGCACAGATCCCCCATACCCACCACGTTCCCTAAAACCAACCAATAGTATTTTCAAAAGCACCGATCCCCCACAACCACCACCTTCCTTAAAACCAACCAATAGTGTTTTCAAAAGCACCGATCCCCCACACTCACCACCTTCCCTAAACCCAACCAATCGTCTTTTTAAAAGCAAGAATCTCCCCAACAACCACCACCTTCCCTAAACCCAACTGACAGTTTTAAAAAGAAATCCAGAAAATACTTTTGCGGCAGCTTGATTTTTTTACCATGTTTTCAGATTTGACCGCTTTCTCATTCTTATTTACTTGTTTATTTTATTTGTAGTTTCTGTTTTTGTCTAGTTTCGTACATGGCGAGCTAATTAACAAACTGGTAACAGCGGGAAAGCCGTCCATATGGAGGCAAGCGGTCAGCTGGTAAGTGTGAAAGGAACAGCGTCATACCGAAATGTTCGTTCTAAAGATGAAATGCTGCCATATGTAGCTACATAATTTGTGCTCTCCAGAAATGTATGTAGAGCTATGTTTTCAGAATGAGCCTATGTTGGTCAACGGCCATGTGGTTGACTCCCATGTTTCTACCTGCCAACCTTATGTCTCAACAGACGACTTGTGGTAAGATCTGTGAAAATACCAGGGTGAAAACACAAGTTTTCAAACTTTAGAGTATACCTTTGGAGGTATAACAATACAAAAATACAAATGTAATAATAAAATAAAATGTCATAGAAATATATGAAATCCTCTAGTCACTTTCAATAAATGCTGAGCTATTCACTTGACTGCAGCAGACATTGGGACTGTAATAATATCTAATTGCGGGTAATTTACGGGATTTCTATTCAATACAACAGACTAAATGACATATAATCAGATAGGAGCGCTGAATGTGACTCACAGTGTGAAATTTTTCCGTGCACATTTACCATCAACATTTATAGTAACCCAGAGAGTGATACCATAACTAAAAACAAACTCTCATTTATGCTGATGAAGGTTCATGACTGTTACTTTAAAGCCACTTATTCTCTTTTCTCCACTTCATTTATGCTTTCCTCTGGATTTGAACTGATCTAATTACATGATTGCAAAAATAAATCCTAAAATGATGCCACTTAAATGCAGTTGCTGAGGAAATGAAATGGTTTTATCAGCTCTCTTATAAAATCTCTGAAACACAGAAGAGACACGTGCATCAGCCTGCATAGAACACTAATCTGAATAATTATCACATGTGTAAAACCATATAATTAAGTGATTCAGAAGCACTAGTCTAAATCTTCAGTCAGATTGTCCTAGACTGGGAAAAAAAAAATACTCGGAAGGAAGAAAGCAGTTAATTGTGGAAACAGAATAAGTTGCCTGCAGTGACGAATGATTAATCACAGTCTAAAGTGTGAAACAACACTTGTGAAAAAAACTTGTTTAATTAGACATTAAATAAATCTATAAATTTCATGTTAAATAAAGATACAGATAAAAAAAATGTGTGATTTTGATTAAATCACATCTTTAAAAACCTAAAAACGGAACTTATTCACACCATCTTTGCAAATCACTTCTTTTCCAGGTGTAAAATATCTTCTTAAATCACTTACAAAAATCACGTTTCAGTCTATCGGGTTTAGAGTTGGGACTTCATTTCCCGTTTGTGTGGTTGCTCACTTGCTAGCTGTATTAGCTCTACAAAACAAACTATTTAGCTTCATTTCAAAGTAGCTGAGGCCAGACTGATTACGCATAACTCTCCAATTCCTACTCTCCCTCCCTTTCCCAACCCCCCCACCACTGCCCCTCTTCTATCAGGCCTCTGTGCCCTCCTCCTTCTCTGGGTCCACAGTCCGGAGGTAGATCACTTTAATTCTGCTTCATGGATCTTTTTCAAAAAGGACCTGAGACCCGGAGACCCCAGAACCAGTGACCGCGGGCTGAACCCAGACCAGCCAGCCGGGCACCACCACACACTCGTAAACACAGCCATCAACTCTCATGCTCCCTTTTCCACCCCGCATTTTTGTTCCCTCCCAATCGGGCACAGAGAGCATTTGATGCGGCCCACTAAAGAACACGCTCCTTTTGTGGGATGTCTGAATATGACACACTTGACCCATGCTGTTGTTCAGAGCCTATATGATGAATGCGTGGAGGGTAGAGGAAAAACTGTCAAATAATTTCACAAATACTCTATGATCTGATGTAATTCCTGGCTTTCACTAGAGCAGTTCAATGGGCTCTTTCTTCAAAACACTGAGCTGCCCTGCATGTGGGTCAATGGCGTAATGTGCAAGAGTTTCCACAATAAAGAAAAGAAAAATCTTTCAATATCGAGTTTAAAACCAATGCTGCAAATACCTAGAAATGCACGTATTCACACTGGTTTCATGTGAATTTGAAAAGCTTTGACACCATTTTCAATAAAAGTTTTCATTTGGAACTTTTCAAAGTAAAAACTGGCTTTTGTACAACATCATGATCTTAATATACATATTAAAACCTTAACCTAACTACCCTTGTCACAGCAAATCACAGTTATATGATATTTTAAAAGACTTGTTAACAAAAGTCCAGATATTTCCTTAGTTAACAAAAAATTAATCTAAATTTGCAAAGGTTTAGAAATCTGCAAACATAAAGTATACATTTATAAACATTAAGAAATCCTGCGTTATCCAGCCTCCTGTGCATAGATTGCAGCTCTGCACAGAAAGTTTGACCAGAGGAGTAATGGTCGTGCCCAAGTGAGCCTGGTTTCTGTCTAGGTTTTTTTTTTCCCTTCACTTTTGTCAATTGGTAAAGTTTTGTTCCTTGCCACTGTTGCAACTGGGTTGCTTGGTTTGGGAC
This sequence comes from Danio rerio, assembly GCF_052040795.2. Taxonomy (NCBI): domain Eukaryota; kingdom Metazoa; phylum Chordata; class Actinopteri; order Cypriniformes; family Danionidae; genus Danio; species Danio rerio. The sequence goes on along the minus strand of NC_141033.1, from coordinate 31,467,776 downwards.
TTGTGGAGTTGTGCATCAAAAGATTTCCTCTTCAGTGTTTGGACTTACAGCAGTGAAATTAAAGCATACAGAACTGAACTGAACTAAACTGAACTTCAACTCTGTAAACTGGACTGACACAGTTTCAATTTACTAGAACTTCAATGTTAAGCTGCTTTGACACAATTTACATTGTAAAAGCACTATAGAAATAAACATGAAGTGAATTGAAATAAAGTACAAGAAAGCGAATGTGATTCAATAACTTCCTCTCAATTACAAAAACACACAAGAAAAAAGATAGCAGTGAGAAAACAGCAGTTAAGAAAGCATATGAAAGAACATATATTGAAGTTATTGAGACAACAGTTTTAATTAATTTATATTGCAGTACAGAAATGCTGTTTCGCCATTATCTTTATGTAACATATGCAAAAAAGGCTTGGTGTGAATAGATTCATTTGTTCCGAAACAGGGATTAAAATTGTTACAATGTTGCTCTTTGTTCTTGATGCGGTTCGCTTTCACATGGCAAAGTGTCTAAACGGACCAAAATAGCTAAAACAAGTCACGAGTCCCGCTCAGCTGTCATGTGTCCTTATTTTAATTTATGACGATGAGCAATAAGACATTAAAAGCGAAAAGCTGTGCTTTAATTTTGAATGTTGACACCCACAGACACTAAATATAGAGCAGAGGTAAGACTTTTCATTCATAGCAGTTGGCCTATGCATTATAGGCTATACAATATAGAAAGAAATAACAGATAAACTAAGACTGCAGATCCGTCAGTTTTCCTAACAGATAAACAGCTCTTGTTAATAGTTCAGCATGCTTTCACTTTCGTTTTAAAAATTAAATGCACATTTACCGGTAGAATGACCTCCCGCCTCCTCTTAATTCTCTCTTCATATAGCTGTATGACTATTACATATCCATTATACACAGTGATATAGCCGGGCCCGGATCGTATCACTTTCTCACTACAATCGATCCGCTCCAGAGTTTGTTTCAATCAAGCCAAGACCACCTGATTCAGGTGATCTCAGAGCAATTGTTTTGGCCCGGATCCGAGCGGGATTGCTGGAATTAAATATGCCAAACAAACCACGCTAACTGGGCAAATGAGACGGGTTCCGAAACAAAAGTCTAGGTGGGCTTTCATATCTGTGTTTCAGTTAATTTGGTCTGAACCCAGGGCAAAAAAATGATACATTGTAGCATTTTTCTGCCATTTTTGGGTCCTTTTCACAGCACAATGATTGCTTTGGTCCGAACCAGTTGAAAAGAAGCAAAATGCAGTCATGTGACAAAGTCTACAACACTCATTGGCCAGATGTTACTGAACGTATTTCCTAAACTGCGTTTCAATTGGTCAGAATTAACGTGCAGGAAAATGGCAATGGAACTCATGCAGGTAAAAAAACTGGTACACACAAAATGTTGCGTTTTATAATGGAGGGACGACTGCACTGGCTGATTGGATCCCTGGTCATAGTATACTATATAAGTTTGTATACATCACTTTAGACAAAGTATACATTTTAAGAATAAAGCACAGCTGTGGCTGGAGAACAATGTTTTAATGCATTGCAAATGGTGAAGGCGCATCGCAAGTCTCTTCAGTAAGAGGAGTGAATTAATTTAGAAAAACTGCGACATGGTCATCTTCTGGAAAAATTACCAACAATCCATCAGGTAAAAGTTTTCCCTCTCTCTACGTTTAAAATTGTTTTCTGTCAACAAATATTTTTCATCTATATCCCATAATGCACAGCGTGTCAGACTATGGCTGCTGGATTAGTCCAAAAAGGCGCAGTCTATTTTGCGGTTGGGTCTGTTCCAGTTTGAAACATGTTCTCACCAAAAACAAACCGCTACAGCGTTTGCTTAAAAGCTTACCAAGACCACCTCATCAAGGAGGTTTCGGTAGTTTTTTTGGCCGCTTTTAGTGCGCACTCTAGTGCGATTGCTACATTCACACCTGCCCAAATGAACCGCACCAAGAGGGAAAACGAAATCTAGTGCGGTCCAACCGAACTAAATAAGGCAGGTGTGAAAACATCCTAAAAAAACTCAGTAGAAGAAGTATATTCAAGTGATATTAACTTAATTTGTTATTTCCTAAATAAATAGATTAAGCATGTTCAAATCATAGACCATGCATGCAATCACTGCACTCCTCATTGAAGTAAAAACATGAGGTGGACAAATGAGGTTTTTCCAAATCTTTTTAAAATTCTGGTAGTCTGCAAAAAGCAATTATGAGACCCTAGCATACAGCTTAGTTCATTTGTGGATCAAAATATGTATCGTGTGCTGGCAAGACTTTCTTGGAGATCAAAACGACCATCCTCTGGTTTCCAGCATCCCCAATAAATGGCACCTGGCTTAAGGCTTTCTATAGTGAAAATAGGATTTACAGTAATAGTGTCCCTAGGTGGAAATGGATTAGACTTGAGCAGGTACCTAGGGAAGATCAAATGAGCAATTTCTTCCTAGATGGTCACCATAGCAATGACCTTTACACACACCACTGACGGCACCCAGCATATTTTAATAAAAAATGATAAGACTTTTTTTTGGTGTATCATTTTCCCTAAAGCTAAAAAGGCACCTCTCTGGTTTACTTGGATAAAATGATGTGCAAGATCAGAATATGTTAGTCAATAGACATCAGAACATCTGTAGAACTTTTAACAGAGGACAACTCTCATACCGCCAACCAGGGAGTCTTAAAAATGTGATTGTTTACCTAAATCTCTCCAACCTTGTGATCTGCAGCTTTACGCTCATCGTTAAGGTCTTCCTGAAGGTGCGAATGAGTTCTCCAAATAAAGCTGATGAGGTCTGATGAGGGCTGACATGAGCAAAGCAAAGCACCCAGTGGAACAGCCCTGGAGCTTCACAGTTTGGGGTCATTCTTTATCCCCCTCTGGGGCAGCTTGTTCACACTATCACACCTGTCTGTCAAAAGAAAGACTTATGAGCCTGAGCTGAGAGAATGGGAGAAGGTATTTGCTATGCAAAAGCAGAAAGAAATGAAAGAGAAGCACCGCCATAATGAAAATGACAGCGGACAGAAAGGGCAAGGTTTAAATTACAGCTTAAATAACCTCATGTCCTGCTTTGACTTAATGACCAACATGATTTTAAGCCTTTAAAGTAAAAACCTACAAAGGAGCTGAGGTCTTTTCTTGACTATGTGACTTGTTTAAATCACAACTTGCTCTTTAAAAATAGTTCTAAAGTGAGTGTACTGGCTGCGAAAACGTGTTAAGTCATCAAAAGGTCATGAAAAACAGTTCATATGAAAGAAAGTTCTAACACATTTTTTTAAGAATAAACCCTCATGAATAAATACTATAGCAGTTTATAGTTAATATTATTCTGTTCTTAAATCATGTAGTGATTTATATGTAGTTTTTGAATCATAGTGTATTTTACTGCATATAGTTTATAATACAACATTTTGATGAATGCTAGAGCAAATTGATGAATTGTAATAAATACTGTAGTATACTTTAGCTTTACAACAGTAAACTGTGGTAGCTATAGTGTAGTAAAACATCCACTATAGTTGTGGAAAACTACAGCGTTCGGTCATTTGTTTATTTACTAGTTTTACTGTAGTTAAAAACACTATACAATAAACTACTACAGTTTTTTTCACGTAAGTGTATTTAATTGCGATTTGGAAACTACGTAAATTAGGTATGGTAATTTTGAAGGAATCTACAAATATATAATAAATTAATTTGAAAAGTTTCTGTATTAAATGGGATTCTTTATGGATCAATTAAAAGATTCAATCATTAGCGTTCATTGAACCTGGCACGCTTTCACATTCATATCAAAGTGAGCAAAACATAATCACAATAGCATGCTTTAGAGAATCTTCACTCCCGTAAACGCCTATTATTTGTGAATTTGAACAAGACCGCATGAGGTTATGCTCAAAACCGTGTGAAAAACAATAGGAGTAAAACAACTCGTCCACCAAATGATCCTACCTTGCTCAGGTCAGATGTTCAGGCTGGGCTGGAACGTCCATGCGGTCCAACAGCGTCCCTACTGTTTAACTACTTGAATGTTGTTGATTTGTTAATTTACAGCGGCACCTAGTGTTAAGTAGAGGTAAAACACTGGTGGACGTTAATAGAAACCCTTCATTTTTATTTAAAATAATAATAATAATAAAAGAGTGGATTGAATATGATTCGCAAAACATGTAAGTGTTCAGCATTTCTGTCATAGGTTACCTGTTAAAATACTCTCTCAATATCTTGTAAATACAGATGTGCATGGATAATGAAGGCACTGAGAACATGTTTCTCACACTTGTTGTTTTAAGTCCTGATTATTGAGAAAGTGTAAATACTTTTACAACAATATATGTCACTGTGATCTTGTTCAGTGTTTTTTTTCTTGTTTTTTTTTCAGTAAAATGAATACATTCATTTATTCATTTACTTTTTGGCTTAGTCCCTTTATTAATCTGGGGTCGCCACAGCGGAATGAACCACCAACTTATCCAGCATATGTTTTACACAGCAGATGTCCTTCCAGATGCAACTCAATTATTACATTATTATTATTATTATTATTATTATTATTATTATTATTATTATTATTATTATTATTATTATTATTATTATTAAGGTAATTAAAATGATGCATTATCATTATTTATTTATTTATTTATTTATTGTTATTGAAAGTCATTTAATGTAAATTTAGGCACTGGCAATTTTCTAATATTAAACAAAGAAAAACCATACCAAAAAAAATCAGTTCAAGGCACTCAAAACATAAGAGACAAAGTTAAAAAGTCTTTTTTGACATGGCTGTTATTTTACATATATATAAAAATCTGTATTTTTTTAACCTATTTTTCTAGTACCTTGGACTGATTCATTCATTCATCCATTTATTTTTACATCAGCTTAGTCCCTTCTATATCAATAATATCGCCACAGTGGAATGAACTGCCAACTATTCCAGCATATGTTTTATGCAGCGGATGCCCTTCCCAGTACTGGGAGAGGCTTGGACTGATTCTTTTTTCTTTCTTTCTTTTTTGTCAAGCTTTTTAAGAATCCCTTATCCAGAGAGCACAGACACATTTATAAATAAGCACTTTTTACTTGTTTTTTGGATTTCATTAAGAAAAGCCAGTTGAACCATAAGAAAAAGCAGTGTTTATTTACAATCAAGCTCAAAAGCAAAACAGGCCAGAGATTTTTGTCTGTGGAGAGACACAAAACATTTTACAACATGAGACATTTTGAATTTATATCATGATGCTCGTGACTCATCCTAAAGCATTTCTTTCAATCTCTTTGTTCATATAGTAACACCAAAAATGACGCTTCTGTCATAATTTACTCAGACACAGTATGCAGTTATCCAAAATGTTACAGCTGTTCTGTTGTTTACAGTATAATAAGAATAACTGATGACCAGGGACAGCTGTATTATAATAAAAAAGTAATTCTGATATACACATTAAAATATTCTCCACTTCAGGCTATAGAAAGCTTGCAATGACAGGAAGGGGAGTAAATGATGACAGGAGTTTCATTCTGAAGTGAACTATCGATTTTAAGGGATTGTTTACGCCCCAAAAAATGAAGAGTTCTGAGTGAGTGAGGAATTACTGTGCTGCTAATAGACTTTGTGTACAAAGACAAAGGGTCAAAGTCAAAGATTTTATTTAATAATACTTCAAATTTCTCGAAATATACAACATGTGTAACATTTTTTAATATTCACACCTTTAAAAAAGCTTAAATTTGGTCTTTATTCACGACTGCATGCTTTATGTTATGTTAATCATGGTTTTAAAATAAATAAATAAATAAATAAGCATGGTTATTGTAGGTAAACCAATTTAAAGGGATATTTCATGCAAAAAAATGTCCTCCAATCTATTCACTTTTAAGTCATTCCAAACCTTCCTAAGTTTCATTTTCCTGTTGAACACAAAATAAGATATTTATTTATGTTGCCAGTGTGTTTGCAAGGTGCAATATGATGTGATTTTACTTTAACACTGCAAGTGCAAAAGATTGCGCCAAATCATTTTGACTCCGCCCTCAATGCAACGGTCCCTTGTGAAAAGACTACATCATTTTGACCCCTTGCGACTGAGAGGGGTTAGTTCAGTGTGTTTTATCTTGTGTTATCATTTAAACAAATACATTAGGTCGAACACATATAGAAATCCCTAGACTCTGTAATGTTTCTGCCAGGATTAATGATGTGCAGATGTACTATGGGTTGGATCATTTTTTTTTCATTCATTGTCCCATACTTTAATATAACTGTTAATATTAGACATACAACATAGAACAGTGTAAAAGTAAATGTTACACTGATAGGAGTACTTACTTGATGACACTTGTGGAGTACTAGCAACACTTGTGGGTGTTAAATGACCCCAAGTGTAAAACTTTGATAACTGTCGTAAGTGCAGTACCATGCAGAGACTTTCTGAGGGTCATGTGCTAAAAGTTAACGAAAAGTGTGGGGGGTGGGCGATTGCGAACTGAGGACCGGGTTGGGGTGGGGGGGGGGGTGCATCAATGGTCACAAACTACATGTAAACAATGTACAACATGCAAATATTTATTTAGTATTTTGCCAACTGAAAAGTGGGGGAGACAATCACAAACAGAAGAGCGAGGGGGAGGGGGGCATGGGGTTGAGAGGGGGTTAGGGTGACAATCTCGAACTGAAGGGGGGGTTGGACTGGTTGACGGTCGTGAACTGAAGACATGGGGGGAGCAGAGTGGACTGGTTGACGGTCGTGAACTGAAGACCAGGGGGCACTTTAGTTCATTTTTAAAGGGACCTTTTTTCCACGTTCCAGAGTAAGTGTAACATTCTACACTGTCAGTGTATTTATTCAGCACTTTAGAGTGCCAATATTACACTGCAAATTTAACACTACAATCAGTTGAATAAGGCCATGCATGATCTCCAGTAGTGTTAAAATCAACACTTTAAGTGTTAAATTGACACTACTTATTTTACTGTGATAGGAAAAACAAATGCTATTGAAGTCAATGGTAACAAGTTTCCAGAATTTTTTAAATAACTTCCTTTGTGTTAAACAGAAAAACTCTTGTAAGAATAGGAGTAGGCCTAAGCAGAGTAAATTATGTCCGGATTTTAATTTTGGGATGAACGATCCCTTTAAGCACAAGCTAACTACCAATATTGGGACAGATATAGACAAATTTAACATTGGGTTCATTTCTTTTTTTATTATCATTTTTTCAAACAGACTGATGGATTTTAGATATTTGACCCAGAGTTGATTTAATACAACCCATATTTTTTTGAGAGTGCGTGGTTTTGCTAAACTAACCATACTTTATAATTATTTTTTAATTCCTCATTTTGTTGTCTAAAAAAACAAAGCTCACAGCCCTGAAACAAAACTAAAATGAATAAAAAATTCCAGAGTTTTCATTTTTTAAGGGAAAAGCACCCCATTCATTTCGATTTATTTGGCCTGAAGGATCAAAGGCTTTTGGCTTTTTTGTTTTGAATAGCTAGCAGGTCTAAACCAAAAAATAAATTCATTTGCTTCCTGAAATATCTGCATATGTGAAGTTCTGAGTTGGAATGCGTTATCAACCTTATATTTATTGCGAGCACAATCCCATGGCAGCAAAGACGTTGACATTCGGTTTTATTTTTTATCACATGGATTTTCAACGCATAGTGTTCCTTCAAGTTCCACTGTGGCTATGGACATTAATAGCCTGCTCAGTTCGTCTAAGAATCACATTAGAGCAGATGCCAGGCGAGCATCAGAAGGCTCAGAATGAAGCTGAAGCCGGTGCCCAATTGAGTGGCGTGTCCTGCCACGTTGCAGTCGTCAGAGTAGCAGCAGTGAACTTTGACACCCGGAGCCCTGTAGCCTTGGCTGTTTGCCTGACTGCAGAAGGATTTATATGAGCACGACTTCATTACGCCACCTAAGAAGACAAGAGCCGTATGATTACATATTAATGTGCCTTGATCCTCATAAGGAAGCTGCAGACCTCCTGCTATTTCTAAGCTGGAGCCAGACAGAGCAGTCTGTCTTCCTTAAACACCAACCTGATCCTGCGCCACCCCTTAACACACACACTCACACACATTCGCACACAGTCATTAATGATTCCTCTAAAGATTTATCCTTCTGTGATTCATCTTCCACATCCAAGGAGATTAAAAAAAAAAAAACGTTCTAAATTTTTTTTTGCACCGGTTTCATCTTATTCATCCATGCAGAAAGAACTGTTACATTTTAGCAGCACTTTAGCTCTGTTTACAGTTTTATTCTTAAGGTTATATAGGTTCCTTTTATATATGGTTTCATATATATTAAGTATATATAGTAAATGTGTTTCACAGGGATTTGTTCATAACTATACTATACTATAACTATATATAACAATAATTTCACAAATTATTTACAACATTTTATTCTTTAATGAATGCTGTCTGTTTAAAGCATTTTCTGTTAAAAAAAAGATAAATCCATACAATTTATAGTTAAAAAAAAGTTAGTGGTTGCCAGAATTTTATCATTAGAATAATCTGCAAAAGAAATGTCAATGTTTTATTAATTTATAGTGTTATACACAAACATTTTCCACAAGCAGACCCAGCAGACACAGAACGTCAAAATGACATCAGATTGACATTGTAAATCGGGTTGAAAATGGGGTTCTCGATGTCAATGTCCAAACTAAAATCAATCAAATCAGCATCTAACGATGATACAGCTTGACATTGTGTGGACGTTACCACCACGATATCTATCAGATGTTAGATTTTGGGTGCCATGCCTGACGAATAAATGTCAGTGTTTGACATCAATATGATGTTGGTTTGAAGTTGGATTCACTTTCCAACACAACCTAAAATCAACCAAATTTTAACATAATTTCACATCATTATAGGAAGTCAAAATGTCGTTGTCCTAGACGTTGGTTAGACATTGATCTTTGCTTGCCTGACATCACGACTTAAATCTCACCTAATATTAGCGTCTTATCTTATTAACCTGTGCCTGCTACTAAGAAACATACTAACATGCAGTCTAGAAGATGCTGTGTCATTCACACAACTACTAAACAACATTGTGGCAACACACATTACACTCAAGTTATGCAATAAACATTATTTTTCAAAACTATGTTTCATAAAACTCAGTACAAAAAGGAAATCACTGATGAGAAAAAAACATTAAAAAACATAAAAAGTAAAATGTCCTGTGGGGAATTCTAAAAAAGTTAATTTACAGTAACTTACCGTGTTTATTAAGGAAACTTATTAACTGCTAACCAGGTTACAATTAGAGTTTTTACGCTTTTTTACCACTAAAATCACAGTCATTTTTACAGTGAAGAGTGATAAAAAGAGATTTTCAAATCCTCTCTGGAAAAACCTTTGATTTAAATGAATGTACTCGATAATGTTTAATTTTTTTGTCCTAGAAATGTTCAAAAATGTTGAATATTTAAAAGACTTGTAATACTGTTATTGCAATTATTTTGGAAATCTAATAAAAAATTTCTTTACATATTACAGAAATTCAGTTTGTTTTTCACCATTATACGTTGACTATACATCATATCACATTCTTTGATAATTATGCATCTTTCAAAAATCTTGTAATATTTTTCTGAAGGGTTATTTGTCTGTGATTCATTTTCTACATCCAAGAAAATAAAAATAAAAATCCCTGTCTAGTTTTCTTTTTATGTAAGAATGGATGTGGAAGGAAGATGAACCGTTGACTAAGCCATTAGACTTACTGCCATGTCCCCGAACAACAGCACACGCGTCTGAGTAACTAGGGCAAGTTTTGGAGCCCTGTCGATTACAGTCTTCATCTGTTGAGCCCATGCAGGTGTAACACTGGAGCGCCTCACCTAAACACACACAGAAAGGAATCAAACTAAAATAGTAAAATTCGCACATAACAATAAAAAAGGCAGATTGTGTATGCACTGATCTATACTCGATACTTTCTCAGTCAGCATATTTGCCTTGTTTATGAGGAAAAATAAAATATTGTTAAATATTAAATATAAAAAATGATATTTTGCATCATTATATTATTCAAACTCATACATTATATCGATATAATTATTACTATTATTATGTCATTATTAATATTTTATTACATTGTTCTAATTATTTTATTCAATGAAGTATTTGATATATATTTTATATATTATAAATATTACATATTTTTATTTTACCAATAACATCAAGAAATAATAATTATAATTAATTGATAACTTTAAAAAACATCAGAAGGCTAAAAAAAAGTCTGATTGACATCTTTAAAAGATAAAAGTATTATTCGATTACTGCAAAAGAATATAACAATTATTTTTTTTTTATTTATGTAATAATTTAATTAATTTAATCTCTTATATCTTAATTATCTAAATTCAGATTTTAAAACCCAATTAATAAAACATTCATTCATTTCATTCATTTTCTTGTCGGCTTAGTCCCTTATTTATCCAGGGTCGCCACAGCGGAATGAACCCCCAACTTATCCAGCAAGTTTTTTACGCAGCGGATGCCCTTCCAGCTGCAACCCATCTTTGGGAAACAGCACACACATTTACACACACACTCATACACTACGGACAATTTAGCCTACCCAATTCATCTGTATCACATGTCTTTGGACTGTGGGGGAAACCGGAGCACCCGGAGGAAACCCACGCGAAGGCAGGGAGAACATGCAAACTCCACACAGAAACGCCAACTGAGCCGAGGTTCGAACCAGCAACCTTCTTGCTATTAGACGACAGCACTACCTACTGCGCCCCTGCCTCGCCCATTAATAAAACGTAATCTTAAAAAAATATTATCGATATTCTTAAAGAAATATTTTTTACATGCAAAATAATAAAAAAATTCTGAGACATCTGGCAAAAAATATTATATACATTTGTATGGAAATGCAATCCAATTTATAATGATGTACATAAAATATAGAAAATTTCAATAACATTTTTATTCAATTTAAATTTAAGAAGAGAAACACAACAAGGGAATTTCAAGACAGCACATTGTTTTTTTTTTTGTTTTTGTTTTTCACCCAAACTTCACTGCTCTTTGCAATCTATAAACAGAACATTGACCTTTTATACTAAAGCAGATTTGTCCCTTTTTTTTCGCATTCGCTCAACAGATCCGAGGGAAGTGAACTGAAGTCACAGCAGAGAGGAAACATGTCAATGTTTTTAAGAGTTTTACAAATGCCTAGCAGAGTGCATTGACGCCGGGGCTTTTTCATGTGTCTCTTTACTATCACCTCCCATGTGCAGTCTTTTTTTTTTTTTTTTTGCTTTTTTTCAACAAACATGTTTTGAAGCTTAAACCAACAAGATCAGACACATAAAGTTGATGGACTGTAACACCTTCAAAAACAGACGTTTCTTTTAAAAGTAGCTGTTATGTGTGTCTTAACACGGTTCGCTCCTTCGGCTGCATCTGAGTCTCCGTCTCGCTTTGATAGCAAAAGCTTCAGTTCACACAACAAGCTCAAAGTGCTTTACTAACAGGATATTCAGAGCGTTTGAAATGTGCTAAACCTCTAAAGAGAAGCTCCAGCTTTCAGGTCACTTTATTTTAAGCATTAATCTAAAAGGTTCTCATTCACTCCCATAATGATCGTTGAATTTATTTACTGAATGCTGCATGCAAAAGTTATTTGACGAAGCATTTAATGTTATTCAGAGAAATAATGTTAATCTAATCAAAGATATTTTCATCAAATAAAACGTGCATCACAAAACATTAAGCAGCAATTATTTTTTAACATTAATAATACTAAAAATAAGATTTCTGAATGATCAAATGAATTTCTGAATGATAAAATCTTTTCAATTCTTATTTTTAATAGGAAGCTACTGTGTACAAAATTATATTTGTGCATATACATTAGATTGGTCAATACTGAAGCCAAATCTGAAGATTATCTAACAAAATAACTTAGGATAACGGTCCAAAAACTAGTACAGCCAAATTTACATGTTATAGGAAAATATTAAATACAAATTTTAAAAAGAGGAAAAAATTTGGGCTTACCCATCACACAAGTCACAAAAACTGTTGTTATTTTATTATCCTTCAGAAATGTCACACACACACACACACATATATATATATATATATATATATATATATATATATATATATATATATATATATATATATATATATATATATATATATATATATATATATATATATATATATATATATATATATATATAGATGCTGTCATCTTCCTTATTTTCTACACCAAAAAAAGAAAAGAAAACCTACATGCAGACATAAGGAATAAAGTTATGTATCATTTGCAGACATCTACAATTTTTCAGTTGCTGTATGTCTGACGTCAGCTGGACAGGACAGTTTCGAGGTGAAGTGTGATCAAGCTTTTAATATCTTGGGAATATTTTTAATTGCTAATTAAACGTTTGTTGGGATATTTTTTTGTTATACTGTAATATACATTTCTTTTATATTTGGTCACAAATGACAAAATTTTTTTATTCAATATCAGCTTTAAAACGACTCTTTTTACTATATTTAATGTGCTCCTGCTTTCAGGTTTTCACAGCACATGCAAGTAATTACATTTCTTTAAATGATTACTTTTTTACACTTTATATTCACTTTAATTTGTTTGATATAAATATTTAAATGATAAAAATGTGTGTAATATAAACACAAACATACAGTGCTCAGCATACAGTTGAGGTCAGAATTATTAGCCCCCTTTGATTTTGTTTTTCTTTTTTTAAATATTTCCCAAATTATGTTTAACAGAGCAAGGAAAATTTTACATTAAGTCTGATAATATTTTTTCTTCTGGAGAAAGTCTTGTTTGTTTTATTTTGGCTAGAATAAAAGCAGTTTTGAATTTTTTAAACACCATTTTAAGGACAAAATTATTAGCCCCTTTGAGCTAATTTGTTTATCTACAGAACAAACCATCGTTATACAATAACTTGCCCAATTATCCTAACCTGCCTAGTTAACCTAATTAACCTAGTTACACCTTTAAATGTCACTTTAAGCTGTATAGAAGTGTCTTGAAAAATATCTAGTCGAATATTATTTACTGTCATGAGGGCAAAGATAAAATAAATCAGTTATTAGAGTTGAGTTTTTAAAACTATTATGTTTGGAAATGTGTTAAAAAAAAATCTGCTGTCCGTTAAACAGAAATTGGGGAGAAAAATAAACAGAGGAGCTAATAATTCAAGGTGGCTTATAATTCTGACTTCATCTGTATATGAGTACACCCTAACAAACCTATCTTTTAAATTCATACTTTTAATAGAAAGCTCTACAATATTATATTAGTGCATATACATTGGATTAGTCAGTACTGAAGCCAAATCTGGAGCTTATCTAACAAAATAACTTAGGATAACGATCCAAAATCTAGTACACCCAAATTTATATGCTATAGAAAAATATTAAATACAAATTTTAAAAAGAGGAAAAATCAAAAGAAGGTAAACATGAACAATTTAGTTGAATTAAATGCACCAAAAAGACATGCCTATATTCACTGAGAAATAGATAAAACATTTTAATTTTAAAAGATTATTTATTATTTATATAATTATTTTAGCTGAGCAGTGTAAAACATCATAGTCACAAAAACTGTTATTTATTGTCCTTCAGAAATGTCACATCCATACTGTATATGGACGCTGTCATTTTATTCCCTACACAAAAAACCCACATGTAGACAAAGTTATGTATTATTTGCAAGTATTTCCAGTTGCTGACCAAATATGTGGAGACAGATTCAGGTTGTAGTGTAATCATGCTTTTAATATGTTGGGAATATTTTATTAAATGCTAATAAACAGTTTGTTTGGAGAGAAGTTTGTATAATTAAATATTATTAATTGTATATGGTTTTGGACAAATTAATTTGCATTAAATATAAGTTTAATATCACATAATTTTTTTTCTACATGTAATGATCTCCTGCTTTTTCACAGCACGTGTAATTAATGCAATTATTTACAACATTAACATTAAATTACTTTTTTAAAATCATATACGCAATTTAATTTGTTTAATATGAATAATATTTAAATTATAAACCCACACACATACACCCAATGCAGTCACTGCATTTTGGTAATGTTTTAGTTTGGTACCTTAAAGATTTCTAAGTACACTCTCAGAAAAAATGGTACAATGTTGTACCAAAGAAGGTACAAACCCTTGTCACTGGGGCAGTACCTTTTAATGGGACAAAATTGTACCTTAAGAGAAAGAAACATATTTGTACAATAGCAGTTTGTACCTTTAAGGACATGATTTGTGCCATGGGAAACCAAAATGTGGTTTTTGTACCTGCAGATACAATATTGTACCTTCATCAAAGGTACCACTACAGTGACAAGACACTTTGGAAAGTGTCAAATATGCTTACCAAACATTTATTTAAAAGGCCTTAAATGTTTAGTTTACAATACCTGTAGTTTTATGTTTTACCAGTTGTTTTGTATTATTGTATAATAGAACTTAATAATTTATGTTTATAAGTTTCATTAAACATATACTTTTAAATGATGATTTTTGTTTTAATATTATTAATAAAATCACTTTGCTTTTCCAGACATATTTATTTTCATAGCTATAGCAATAAAGAAAGAATTGTTCAACACTTTTATACCTTTTGTAGCATTTTGGGTCTAAGAAAAGCGCACTATAAATAAGATGTATTATTATTATTATTTTATATGAGAAAAATTGTGTACCTTCATTTCAGTTGTACCATAAAAGGCCCAGAACAGTATCATAAGAGGTATTTTCTGTACCATATAAGGTACAATTTTAAAAAAGGTACAAAACTGTTTCTCAGGGAACATTATTTGTACCACTGAATACCTTTATTTCTGAGAGTATTAAAGACCTTTTAGTGCCTGTGTATGTGTATACATATTAAGAGAAAGAGTACTCTCTTTTAACTCCAGCAATCTAATATAAATCACGCCATGCGACTTGCAAACTCTTTTTAGCCCACAATCTGTTTAAGGGATTGAATTGCACCTAATATTCGCCATTAGTCCTTTAACGCCTTTCTCATGGCCAACAAGACACACTGAGGCAAGAGGACGCTACTGGAGAACGCAAATAAAATGAAATGATGAAAAAGTCTCAATGTCTTAAAGTCTGAACTGAAAAGCTGAAGAGGGTTAGTCAATGACTGAAGCCAGACAAGCTGTAACTGAGAAGATTGAAGCGAAAACCCTTTTAAAGTAGTGAGAAAGAAGTTAAAAAAAAGAAGTACTTACTTTGAGAAGCGAGGAGGACGAAGCCCAGGCCTAACAGGAGGAAGGAATGGACGGCTCTCATGTCGCTGGTGGTCTAGGGGGCTGTCAAGTTACGATGGAAATCAGTTTGTTTGTTCTTAAAACTCCTGAGCTTAAGCCGTGCTTTTGGAGAGCTAATACCCAACGGCAGCGAGGACACACAGATTACAGGCAGTGCGCTAAGGCCTGTGTTGCGCTCTTGAGATCTGAATGGCTTCTCAGCATCTCCACTAATCAGGGTCGAGGGATCGCTCGCTGCGCTCCACCCCTACAGGTCCTGCAGCTCTGCTCTCTGGACAGCCTCTGATTCTCCCTCCACACTTTGTTCAGCTTATGTCTACATGTACAGGATTTGCTAATCGGTGACCAAACACAAATTCAGTAATTACACATAATTATCCTCTGTGACATAGTAAAGCAGTAAACACAACCAATGAAAGAGTTGATGCGAAGGCTATTTAAACATGTGTAAGTGGTAAGGGGAACTATATCAAAGTTTGAGGCATAATAAATTCATGAACAAGTATATTATTGCAGTATAATGATCTCATTTGTCTTTACAGTCATATATATATATACTGTATACACAATTAAATGAACAACTCAAACAAATTTAAGGCAGCAACTAATATAAAAATATTAATCAAGTGCTGTTTAAGGAAGTAAAAAGATTTTCAACACATTTGTTTATATTATAAGGCATAATAGTTTATATTATTATTATTATTAATATTATTACTTTAATTATTATTATTATTATTATTATTATTATTATTATTATATCGCAGTATATATATTAAATATTTTAATAAATATTAAATAACTATATAAGAGATATGAACTATATAAGACAGTGGTGCTCTAACTCTGTCCTGAAGGGCCGGTGTCCTGCAAAGTTTAGTTCCAAAATATTCAGACACACATGTGCTATCTAATCAAGCTCTTACTTGAAACATCCTTGCAGGTGTGTTGAGGCAAGTTGAAGCTAAAATCTACAGGACACAGTTATTAGTTAATAAATTAATATTATTATTATTATATTGCAGTAAATATTTTAGATATTTTAACTTTCATTAATATTGAGTATTTAATAACTATATAAGAGATAAAAAAAATGTTACAATTCTTTCTTTAGAGCTGTTTATTGAAGAAAAGAGATTTTCAACACATTTGTTTATATTACCAAGCATAATAATTTTTATTATTATTATTGTTAATATTACTATTATAATATTGCAGTATATAGGTATATAATGTATTTATTTTAATTAATATTTAATAACTATGTAAGATATAAAAACTATATAAGAGATAAAATTATTACAATATTTCTTAAGTGCTGTTTAAGGAAGAAAAGAGATTTTCAGCACATTTCTTTATATTATTAATATATTGCTGTATATATATTTTATTAAAATTTAATATTTTAACATTTATTTTATATATTTTATAAATAATTACATGTATTTAAACACTATATACTGTACCTATTTTTAAAACTTTTATTGATATAATGTAATGTATAAATATGCAAACATATTAGTATGTTTGTGAGATAAAAATATCCATGCTTGAAAAAGATTTCAAATTTCTTTATTCCTGACTTTTTCTTAAAGTTTTATTCTTCACTCAGAGGGAGAGAGTTTGGTTCTGTGCCAGCATATAATTGCCACTAAATTAGTCTGTCTGGCATGATTTTAAGACCCATCTGCCAGCTAATGTTTCATGCACACGTAGGATCCTGTCAGCAAAATGCATTGTTTGTTCATTAAAATCATTATTGCTTTCTCAAAATGCCTGAGTGGGAGGCTACAGTGTTTGCTGATCTATTAAAGTCTATTATACAATCTATAAGCATTTAATAGTGAACAAATTGGAAAAGATTATTATTTTAAGACCAAACATCATGCCTCTACATGAGCATATAAACTGTGTCAGGGCGATACAGAGTCAGATAAACAGATTATTTGTATTGCCATCTTTTATTGCACGTTGTAAGCATGTCCTGCACAACTGACAGTGTGAAACATCAGCTTTAGCAAGACTAAGACAAAACCATTCAGATTAAATTAGCTCAGAACCACTGACAGCGGCGAGTGGGTTCTTTTATATATCAAAATAAAATCCAAAAATAAAATCGCACATCAGTGTTGCTAAAAGACAACGAATCAAATGAACAACAAGTATCTACAAAGATACACAAGGAAGCAGATCAGTATCAAAATCTGCAGTTGTGTTCCTTTACTATATTCAAGTCATTTTTTAATCATATTTACAAAACCGTCAAGGCCTACGACATGCATGTTTTTTTCATGAACATGAATACCACTTTGTGACAACTGAATGATCTGTTTTACATTATATATTATATATATATATATATATTTATATCGTCTCTGGTGTTTTGAAGTTAAGAAGAGGGTAGGACAGGGTTCAGTTTAACAGTCGGCTCCATCAGTGGTTGTCATGGCAAAGACACTCATAACTTCAGACTCACTATAAACACATACTCTCTGTTTGTGTGCGTGTGAGCTATACAGACTGTCAAAAAAAGTCTCTACTGATGGGCAGCACTTTCACAAGACCCTCAACATAGGTAAGTTGGTGTACATTAATACATCAAAATGCAGAGAAAATAATTACAGCCAGAATCTAGTGTGTTCTCCCAGTCAATGGGACTCCAGTTTATGTGAAGAAGTCAGTAGTGTGAGATCCTTTTGTTCGTTTAGTTCATGGTTCTGTCCATTAGAAAGAGAAACAAACAATACCGGACACGTTGGTCCTGCTACTCCATCTTTACAGTCGTTGTTGTTGTCTCTTTGTTGTTTGGACTGAACACTGTTGAATGGACAGCTAGCTCTTCCCCATCTTGGCAATCAGTTCATCACAAATTTTGGTCAGTTCCTCGATTTCTTTGTTCTTTAAAAATAATTGAGAAAAAAACATCATGTTAATATCTGAATGTTTGTAGATTCACTTCTGTCTTCTATGTTTAACAATGCTGCATTTTCTTGATCAAAAGCACAAAACTTTTTTGAAATATTATTATTTCTTATTTGTTAAATATATATTTACACCACATTTTCTGAAATATAACATAATATGATTTTTATCATTGTAATGGTTCTGTTTTCTTTGGTTCTTGGGTTGTGTTTCCTTTCTCCCACTGCTAGTTAGTTTCTGTTGACTCATTAGCTTAACTGATTATGTTCACCTGTTTCTAGTTTGGTTCGTAGTTTGGCTACGTATTTAAGCCCTCGGTTTGGTTCTTCCCTTAGTCCTGCATTGTCAGTTGGATAAATCCTATTGTCTTACTGTCTGATGCTGTTACTCTGATGCTTTCCTTCTGGATTACGTGCTCTCTTTTTTGTTAATGACATAAATCTGCTGCGGATGAAAGACTTTACTCTATTTCCATTGCAATTATTTTAAATGTTCAATGCATCATTTTTGTGAGAGTCACGATACATATTTTCCTAGGATTATTCTATAAATAGACAGTTAAAATAAACTTTCAAAAGACAGACAGACAGACAGACAGACAGACAGTATGAAAGATAAATATGAAAAATGAGATGAACATGGATTTGTGATTGTGAGCAAACCTTTTGTTCCAGTGTGCGCTCCAGTGAATCCACCTTCATCTGCTCTTTCCTCAGACTGGCCTGATGCGCTGCCTGCTCCTGCTTGGCTTTGGCTCTCACCTGAGCGATTTCGGAATTTGCCCTGTGGGTGTCACATGGCCAGAGTCACACCATCATTTCAAATCTATAAGGACTCTAATCTCTCTCTCTCTCTCTCTATATATATATATATATATATATATATATATATATATATATATATATATATATATATATATATATATATATATATATATGATCTTTTTGAAGCATTTGCGCTGAGAGTCACATACATTATCAAGTGAAAAGCAGTGCATATAAATGTAAGTTTGGGCGTGACCCTTAATTATACTAAAGTTATTATTTCAGGCAACAGAAATTCTGTCCAAAGTAAAATATATTAGTGGACTTGTGAAATATCAGTACTTACTTATCCAGTTTCTCCTCAGCGTGAATCTTTAGGGCCTGATAGCGCTGCTCCTCCTTACGAACACGAGACAGATATTCCTGCGCACATTTCTTTAGGACATCCTCATTCTGATGGAAAAACGAAAAAACTCAAGTCAGCTATAATGATGATTAATAATGGCTTAAATCACTTACTGTAAAGAGATAGTTCACCCAAAACTGCTAATTCAGTCATCATTTCCTCATCATTTACTCCTCACTTACAACAAACCATTATGAGTTTATTTTTTTGTTGTTTTTGTTAAAAACCGATAACCATTGACTTCCACGGTATTCGTTTTTCCTACAACGGATGTCAGTGGTTCCTGGTTCAAAAGTTAAAAGTAACCCAAAACTATCCCTTAAAGCTTCAAGGCCAATAGGATGACCATGACCATGTTAAAGTGACCATGAAAATGAAAATGAAAATTTTCTTTAATAGAATAATGTATTTTTAATTACAATTGATTTTTTATAGACAGTTGAAGTCAGATTTATTAGCACCCCTGAATTATTAGACTGCTTGTTTATTTTTTCCCCAGTTTCTGTTTAATGGAGAGAATGTCATGTCCTCGGTTTGATCATCTGGGCCACTGGGTGTTGTTGTTGTTTTGTTTGTATTATCTATGTGCCTTTCCCTAGCATGTTTTGTTTTGATCCTCCGCCACATGCCTTCTGTTTACTCTCTAATTCCACGCCCATCCTCTTGTTTAAGCTATTACGTTATTAAGTTAATGTCACTCACCTGTTCTTCTTGATTTCTCCCTCTATTTATTCCTTCCCTTAGCGCTGTCCTGTGTCAGATTGTTGTTTGCCCTTCTCGTGTTTCCCTCGATCTCCCGGTCCTGTCATGTCAGCCTTTTTCCTGTTGTATCTGAATCCCGGTCTACATCTTTGATTTTGCCTTTTTCTGCTACCAGGCCCGTTCCCGTTTAGTTTCATTCCTGCTGCTCGCCTGTCTCTTCTCTCCGCTTCAGCGATCCATTTTCCGGTCTCCTCCAGCCCCGCAGCGCTCTCTCTTCCTCGCGGGTGTCGCGGCCCAGGAAGCGCGACCCAGCAGTATCGCCCCCTGCCGGCGGTACATATTATTACACCCTCTGGGAGAAGCCTGTCCTCTCTACGAAGAGGTTTTTGTTCCGTTTTTTTGTTGGATTTTTCGGACATTTTTGTCACATTTTTTCCCTTTTTTCTGACTTTAGTTTTCTAAGACTTTTTTCCTCTACGGAGAGTTTAAGTTTAAGTTTTTTCCCTCTGGATGTTTTTGAGAATTCTCCATAGTGAAGCTATTGAAAATCTTATTTTCCTCTTCGGAGCTGTTTTTGTTGAAGAACCTTTTTCCCATCTGAGTTTGCTATTTTGCTTATATTTGAATAAACTGTGAAGGACCTGCATTTGTGTCTTCTGTTTGCCTTGATCAGAACCCTGACAGAACAATCTGACCAGGATGGACACAGCAGGCCAAGACCCCGTCAGATCTGCCGTGGCCCAGCAGGGAGCCCTGCTCGGGCAACATGAGACCAGACTCTCCAACACTACAAGAGAGGTAGAGTTTCTGTCTAATCAGGTGGCTGACCTCACTGCTCGCATACAGGACCTTCAGCTAGAAGCAGCACAAGGAGGCCGTTTTCCCCGTCATGAGTCTGAACCCCGCTGTAACAACCCACCCACCTATGACGGCGATCCCAACTCATGCCGGGCCTTCCTGTCCCAATGTTCGGTTGTGTTTGCACTTCAACCACGCACGTATGCAGCAGAAGAGACAAGAGTGGCCTTTGTTTTGACTCTTCTCACAGGCAGAGCCCGTGATTGGGGTACCTCTGTTTGGGAATCCAGATCTCCATGTTGTGCCTCTTTTGACGAACTCAGACTGGAGATGATGAGGCTTTTTGACAGGTCAGCCAGGGGACAGGAGGCTGCAGACCAGCTAGCACGACTTCGCCAGGGGAGTCGCTCTGTTACTGAATACGCAATCCAGTTCAAGACCCTGGCTGCCTCGTGCGACTGGAATGAGGGAGCTTGCCGGGCAATGTTTCGTGCTGGCCTAGAAGAGGAGATCCAGGATGAACTGGCTACCCATGACTTGCCCCATGACTTCGATGACCTCATCAACCTGGCACTTCGCGTCGAGGTCCGTCTTCGCCGACGACACCGCCGAAGGATGGTCCATTCCTCAGCCACGATGGATGATCATAGTTCACTCACTGCCTCTGCCACTTTGTCTGACCCCGAACCCATGCAGGTGGGGCGCCTCCGCCTCACACCCCAGGAGAAACAGCAACGACTGGCTCGGGGCCTATGCCTCTACTGTGGCAAGCCTGGACATTTTGCAGCATCCTGTCCAGCAAAAGCCAAGGCTCACTAGTGAAACGGGGGATCCTGGTGAGCACTATCCCACTCTTCTATTCCCCCTCTTCCCGTACCCTACTTCCTGTGTCAGTCCAGTATGGGGACTCCTCTAACTGTTGTTCAGCCCTCATTGATTCTGGGGCGGAGGGCAATTTTTTGGACCGCTCTATGGCTGCTCAGTGGGGTATTCCTGCCATCCCTCTCCCTAAACCCATTCCTGCTCGGTCCCTAGATGGTACCCTGATTGCCACAGTCTCCCATACTTCCCCCAGTGTAAGTCTTATAGTTTCCGGCAATCACCGTGAGGTCACCACGTTGTACCTTTTAGATTCTCCCAGTGCTCCCATTGTTTTGGGTCACCCCTGGTTGGTGCAGCATGGTCCTCACGTGGATTGGTCCGGAAACTCTGTCTTGTCTTGGAGTCATTCCTGTCTTGAGTCTTGTCTTGGTCCTGCCCCGTTTCCTGGTTCTGTCTCTTCTGTGTTGCAGGTGGAGCCGGATGATCTGACCGGGGTTCCGGCGGAGTACCGTGATTTGTCCCTGGTGTTCAGTAAGTCCCGGGCCACCTCTCTGCCTCCGCATCGACCCTACGATTGTGCCATAGAGCTCCTCCCAGGCACTTCTCCGCCAAAGGGTCGCTTATATTCCCTTTCCAGTCCAGAAAGAGAGGCTATGGACAAGTACATTAACGAATCCCTTAAGGCTGGCCTCATCCGCCCTTCCTCATCTCCTGCTGGTGCTGGGTTCTTCTTCGTTAAGAAGAGGGATGGCTCCCTTCGACCCTGTATTGATTATCGAGGGCTGAATGACATCACTGTTAAGAACAGGTACCCCTTGCCGCTTATGTCTTCAGCCTTTGAACTCCTGCAGGGAGCTAAGGTCTTCACCAAGCTTGACCTCCGTAATGCCTACCACCTCATTCGCATACGGGAGGGGGATGAGTGGAAGACAGCCTTCAACACACCCACGGGACACTTTGAATATCGGGTCCTTCCCTTTGGTCTGACCAATGCCCCGGCTGTCTTTCAGGCCCTGGTCAACGACGTGCTGAGAGACATGGTAAACCAGTTTGTCTTTGTGTACCTTGATGATATCTTAATATTCTCTCCATCTCTACAGGTACACACTCAGCATGTTCGCCAGGTGCTGCAACGACTACTAGAGAACCAGCTGTTTGTTAAGGCAGAGAAGTGCGTCTTCCATGCCAAGTCTGTGTCGTTCCTGGGGTTTGTGATTTTCGGCGGGTGAGATCAAAGCTGACCCCTCTAAGGTAAGGGCTGTTGCCGAGTGGCCAACTCCTGACTCTCGTAAAGCATTGCAGCGGTTCCTGGGATTTGCCAACTTTTATCGGCGATTCATCCGGAACTTTGGTCTGATTGCTGCACCTTTAACTGCGCTCACCTCTCCCAAGGTACTGTTTAGGTGGGGCGATAAGGCTCAGGAGGCCTTTGATAAATTAAAGTCCCGTTTTATCTCTGCTCCTGTCTTATCTGTTCCAGATCCTAAACGACAGTTCATAGTTGAGGTGGACGCTTCTGAGGTCGGAGTAGGCGCAGTCCTGTCACAACGATCTCCCCGGGATGGGAAAGTGCATCCTTGTGCTTTCTTCTCCCACCGCCTGACCCCCACAGAGCGAAACTATGACATTGGTAATCGGGAGTTGCTGGCAGTCAGATTGGCTTTGGGTGAGTGGCGCCACTGGTTAGAGGGTGCAGTTCAACCTTTTTTGGTCTGGACAGACCACAAGAACTTGCAATATCTAAGTTCAGCCAAAAGGCTTAGTGCAAGACAGGCTCGCTGGTCCCTCTTCTTCAGCCGGTTCAACTTTACGCTCTCGTACAGGCCTGGGTCTAAGAACATCAAACCTGACTCTCTCTCCCGCTTGTTCGAGATCCCAGAGAGGGAGGTTTCAAATGACACCATCTTGCCCAAGGGGGTAGTGGTGGCCTCTCTCTCCTGGGATATTGAGAGACAGATACAAGAGGCCTTGCGAGAGTGCAGAGTACCGAGAGGGGTCCCAGCGGGCAAGTTATTTGTTCCCACTGCTCTGCGCTCTCAGGTTGTCCAGTGGGGTCACTCATCCAGAATGGTCTGTCACCCAGGAGTTCGGAGATCACTGGCTGCCATCCGTCAGCGATTTTGGTGGCCATCCATGGCCAGGGATGTCAGGCAGTTCGTGGTAGCCTGCTCAGTTTGCGCCCAGAACAAGAGTTCCAATTCGCCTCCCACTGGTCTGCTTCACCCCCTACCCATTCCTTCCCGCCCTTGGTCACATTTAGCCCTTGACTTTGTCACTGGTTTGCCGGAATCGAGGGGTAACACCGTGATCCTTACGGTGGTGGACCGATTCTCCAAAGCGGCCCATTTCATTCCCCTCCCCAAGCTCCCCTCAGCCAAGGAGACAGCTCAAGTGGTGGTAGACCACGTATTCCGGATTCATGGTCTTCCGGTTAATGTGGTTTCCGATAGGGGTCCCCAGTTTGTCTCCCGGTTCTGGAGGGAATTCTGCCGACAGATCGGGGCCTCTACGAGTCTGTCGTCGGGATTCCATCCTCAGACCAATGGGCAGTCTGAGCGGGCAAACCAGGATTTGGAACGTGCTCTCCGCTGCCTGGCATCCCATAACCCTAGCTCCTGGTGCCAACAACTGTCCTGGGTAGAGTATGCCCATAATACTCTACCAGTTTCTACTACAGGTATGTCACCATTCCAATGTTCTGTTGGCTATCAACCACCTCTGTTCCCCTCACAGGAACCCGATGCTGCGGTCCCGTCTGCCTTGGCCTTTGTCCAACGGTGTCGGCGCACCTGGAGAAGAGCTAAGGAGGCCTTGGCCCGGGCTAGTAGACGGACCAAAGCAGCGGCTGATCGTCATCGGACTCTGGCTCCTCACTATGTATGTGGTCAAAGGGTATGGCTCTCCACTAAGGACCTGCCTCTCAGGGTTGCTTCCCGTAAGTTGGCTCCCAGGTTCATTGGTCCATACCGGATCACAAAGGTGTTGAGTCCTGTGGCGGTTCGGCTCAAGCTTCCTCCTACGCTTGGTCGGGTACACCCAGTGTTTCATGTCTCTAGGGTTAAGCCTGTGTATTCCTCCCCTCTTGTTCCCTCTATTCCGACCCCTTCCCCCCTCCCCCCCGTCTAGTGGATGGCTCTCCAGTCTATACTGTTAGGAGATTACTGGATGTCAGACGTAGGGGTCGTGGATTTCAATACCTAGTGGACTGGGAGGGCTATGGCCCGGAGGAGAGGAGTTGGATTCCGGCCAGGGATATTCTGGACAGGGGGCTGATCGCGGACTTCCGTCGGCGACGAGGTGAGCCCCCTCCTGGAGCGCCCAGTGGCGCCCGTAGGGAGGGGGGTACTGTCATGTCCTCGGTTTGATCATCTGGGCCACTGGGTGTTGTTGTTGTTTTGTTTGTATTATCTATGTGCCTTTCCCTAGCATGTTTTGTTTTGATCCTCCGCCACATGCCTTCTGTTTACTCTCTAATTCCACGCCCATCCTCTTGTTTAAGCTATTACGTTATTAAGTTAATGTCACTCACCTGTTCTTCTTGATTTCTCCCTCTATTTATTCCTTCCCTTAGCGCTGTCCTGTGTCAGATTGTTGTTTGCCCTTCTCGTGTTTCCCTCGATCTCCCGGTCCTGTCATGTCAGCCTTTTTCCTGTTGTATCTGAATCCCGGTCTACATCTTTGATTTTGCCTTTTTCTGCTACCAGGCCCGTTCCCGTTTAGTTTCATTCCTGCTGCTCGCCTGTCTCTTCTCTCCGCTTCAGCGATCCATTTTCCGGTCTCCTCCAGCCCCGCAGCGCTCTCTCTTCCTCGCGGGTGTCGCGGCCCAGGAAGCGCGACCCAGCAGTATCGCCCCCTGCCGGCGGTACCTATTATTACACCCTCTGGGAGAAGCCTGTCCTCTCTACGAAGAGGTTTTTGTTCCATTTTTTTGTTGGATTTTTCGGACATTTTTGTTACATTTTTTCCCTTTTTTCTGACTTTAGTTTTCTAAGACTTTTTTCCTCTACGGAGAGTTTAAGTTTAAGTTTTTTCCCTCTGGATGTTTTTGAGAATTCTCCATAGTGAAGCTATTGAAAATCTTATTTTCCTCTTCGGAGCTGTTTTTGTTGAAGAACCTTTTTCCCATCTGAGTTTGCTATTTTGCTTATATTTGAATAAACTGTGAAGGACCTGCATTTGTGTCTTCTGTTTGCCTTGATCAGAACCCTGACAGAGAAGACTTTTTAAACACATTTTAAACATAATAATTTAAGTAAGTCATTTCTAATAACTAATTTATTTTCTCTTTGCTATGATGACATTAAAATATATTTGACTAGATTTTTTTCAAGACACTTCTATACAGCTTAAAGTGACATTTAAAGGCTTAACTAAGTTAATTAGGTTACAGTACCTAGGCAGCTTAGGGTAACTAGGCAAGTTATTGTATAACGATGGTTTGTTCTGAAGACAGTCAAGAAAAAACATAGCTTAAAGGGGCTAATAATTTTGTCCCTAAAATGATGTTTAAAATATTAAAAACTGCTTTTATTCTAGCCGAAATAAAACGAAAGACTTTCTCCGGAAGAAAAAATATTATCAAAGATACTGTGAAAATGTCTTTGCTCTGTTAAACATCATTTGGAAAATATTTAAAAAAGAAAAAAAAAATCAAAGGGGGCTAATAATTCTGACTTCAACTGTATATATAACTGTATATACATATATATATGCCTTCATAAACTTTCATGACAATAACTTCACCTCCTACCTAACCAATGATATCTCATCTCTGGTAAACTCATGAACAAATGAATCATACACAACTTAAGTGAGTGGGAAAGCAAGCCAATGCAAAGGATGTGAGCGATGTTTCAATCATAATCTGTGTATTTTAGTACACCGCAGCAAAATGTGAAGATCTTGTTTTGGAATGAAGTATGAATACCTTGTTTTGGCTTTAAACAATAACCAAATGTTTACTTAAGGTGTGATCTACTGTGAATTTTGACTTTAAAATTAGCAAATTACAAAAATTCAAATAAACTCCAAATGAAAATTCTCAAGTGACTCACTTTGCGGAAACCTTCCAAAACATCTTTCATCTTCTCGTAGCGACGGAACAAGTCAGCAAGAGATTTCTCCACCGAGTTGAGATCAGCTAAAGCCTGATCCTTCTCCAGGATCAGCTGTTGGATAGTGTGGTGAGACACAGACTTCTCCCTCTGTTCGCCCTCTGAGACATACACACAAATATATAAAGTTAATATTACGCAGATATATAATGCACAATAAAAAATGTATGGATGTGCTAATATATATATATATATTTTTTTGGGATGAAGCAGAGGTTGATTTTAATGTAGATATGAAATTATACTACAGTATGGCTACATCGTTGATCATGAAAAATGAAAATGCAGATTTCAGACCTGCATTTCTGGTGCATGCAGACACACACACACATACACACACACACACACACACACACACACACACAAACTGTGGAGACATGGTGAAAGATGAGAAGTCCTTTGAAAAACTTACTCAGCACCTCTTAAACAGTTTTTAGGGAAACTTTATGAAAAGATTTATTGTTACAAATTTCATATTAGCAAGTCTTAGCAGGTCAACTATGTTTTTTTTTTAATGAACTAAGTTTCACAGATTCAGCTGAATCCTCACTCAGTTACATACAATATCTCTTTGGAGTTAAACAAGTACTGTCAATTGTTTTAAAAACAGATTATACTATTACTTAAATTTAGATAAGTTAATATGTACACAAGTGAAAAAAATGAATTAACATTTATATTTAGCAAGAAAAAATAGATAAGAAATAATCATAAATAAAAATCCTTTTTAAAATAAATGATTAATTTTATTCATCAAAGAATGTTTCAACAGCGATATTGATAAAAAGTGTCTGTACAATGAGCTTGTAGTTTGGAAAGCTACAGTATCAAAACAGCTTCCCCAACACTGATGAGCTGAAGATGAAAGATATTTCAGAGAATACAAAAAGATCTTGAAGAACATAGATGATGCTAAAATGTGAGGCCGACATCAGGGTAGAGAAGAGAAAACTCTCTGACACAATCAGATGCGGTGAATGCAACACAAACAATGAAAAAAAAGATTTGCTGTTACTTACCAGGCATGCCTGAGTGATATATCAAATATTTATGGGGAACGGAGGAAGCAAAACAGAAAGAAGGGACGGCATTAAGTCAAGCCAGCAGGGTGGGACATGTGTGAGAAGAAAAGTGTGTCGCTTACATGGGAGAATATCGAAATTAATGAAAGTGTGAAAGAACAAAATAAAGTATAGTAGCTGGTGAAAGCCAGAAAATGGCCATGAAATGGAAAAAGAAATGAAGAGCAAAGATACAAAATAAAACAAATGAACAAAACAGCTGGAAAGTGGATTATCAAGAGTGGAATTTTAACATGAATGTTTTTTGTGTCATTGCAAAGAGAGAAAAGCATGTCAAGGTTAAACCAGGCAAGTAAGATCTTATGAATCAGAACATGTAAGAATGAACACAGTCTACAGCATTTACGTGGCTGTAAACACTGGAAAGGCAAAAAAAAATAGATTAATTTGTCAGTGGGTGAGGCCTGGTACGGGACATGTTTGAGCAGAAACATGTTGGAGTTTTCTGAGGTCAAGTGGAATACATAGGGAGACATAAAGATATGTGCTCATAACTGACCGGTGTTTGGGTCCGGAGGCACGAAAGATTTGTCTGCAAATTAAGTGAGAAATTTAAAAAAAACTTATTGCAAATATGTGGCAGTGTGGTGTGACTGGGAAAAGGGGTGTGTGCCCGTTCATTTATAGCAGAAGAAAAAAGGGAATCAGAAGGGTCAAAGTGTGTCCAAAAAACACAGAAGGTAAAGCTTTGTTTAGCAAACATCAAGACTCACCGATCATCTCTGCAATGGTCTTTTCATATTCCATGACTATCCTCCTGTGAAGAATGAAGAAAAAACACTTTTGTCAAATAGGTTTTATTTAGTCATTGAATAGACTAACAATAATCACAAATTCCAGGATTATTTTTAATGCATAAACTTACGAAAACAAACCAACAAAAGAAAAGAACACCCCAACTCCAGCCTGTAAGTATACAATACAGGGATAATCAAAACAAATTTTTAGTTACAATATTGCTGTAAGAAAAAGGATTCCCCAAGAAGTGACAAAAAAGTGCCCCAAATCTTGTGAAATTGTCCAATGTTGCCTTTTAAAAGAGATCTGGTTCATTCCAAGTGCAGAGTAGATATCAATAATTCAAGCTATAATTTAGCAGTTGGAGGATTAGAAAAAAACTCTTGTAATCTGCAAGATCTGCCTCCATAATATTTTTATTATACAACAAGCTGTGTGAAATAAATAAATAAATGTATTAATGCATACATACTCAAAATCAAATATTCATAAATAAAATAGGACTTTTGTAATTTTGTAACAAAATGAAGAATATTTTTTACAAAGCTCTGCACATGACATGCAAAAACAATATTGTGGCCAAAAATAAAGAATCTATTCTCTTGGTTTTTGTAAATCATAGCCACAGTTTACAAATTTGTTCACTCACATGAAAATTTAGTTGGACAAGTTTTTCTTATTTGTGCCCTCAATTTCAACCCAGGCTCATTCTGATTACGTAGCCCTTCATACATTTCTGGAGAGCACCAAATATGTCCCAGGAGGTACTTTTTTATTTTTTTTATTTTTTTCACAAATCCACCAGAGGCCGCTGTGTATGCTTTTCCAGATCTCAAATTTCTCTTGCGAGTGTCATTCTCGCCTGCTGTTCTCACATAAATCCACTAGAGGCCGCGGTCGACTGACAGTCTACTGACTGACCGACCAATCGACTGACCCACCCTTCCACGTCTCTAAACCCAACCAATAGTGATTTAAAAAGCACGGATTGACTTGCCCATCCACTTCCCTAAAGCCAACTGACAGTTTTAAAAAGCATTCCAGAAAAAGAAGAGCCCCCTGATTTTTACCACGTTTTCAGGTTTTACCACATCCTCACCCTGTTATTTATATATATTTTTTAGCTTTTGTTTTTGTCATAACTGCTTTCTGGAACCGATCTTCACCGTACTCGAACCCCATTGTCATGGTAAACTCAGCACTGCATCTCAAGTCCGCTGACGTACATGTTGAGGTACTGGACAAACTGGTAACAGCGGGAAAGCCGTCCATATGGAGGAAAGGAAGGAGAGAAGGAAGACGTCATACCGCCCTGTAGCGTTCATTTTAAAGATGAAATGCAGCTAAACGTAGCTCTGGCTACATAATTAATGATCTCAATGTATATAGAGGCATGTTTTCAGAATGAGCCTATGTTGCTCAATGTTGCTCAATTGACTGTCTTGAAACCATTGCTGTCATTTAATTTGCACTTTTCATCTAAAATATCCTAAATTGTATTCCGAAGATGAACAAAGCTCTCAGGGAATTCGAACAATATGAAGGTATGTAAAAATGGATTAGAATCATTTAGCATATTTGTTTCCTGTAGATTATGGCATGGCTCTATGCTTTTGTACAAAAAAGTATCAATGTTTTCACAAAAATATTGAGCTGGCCAACCGTCTTCAACTTTAAAAACGAAAAGAAATGTTTCTTGAGCATCAATTATTTCTGAAGAATTGAAGGATTCTTAAGACACTTAAAAGAGTTAACATGACACACTTTCAGAAACCTTAAATGCTTTTTAATGGTAGTGTATAGTTTAGCTAAAAAATAGGTATTCTAGAATCTATTGGTATTAAGATCATTTTCAGATGATCTGATCACAAAGGGTTAGTGTTAATACAAGTGTAAACAGCATCCAAAATATTGCATGATCTTATCACTAAAATCACACACAGAGCAGCAGCTTTTAAAGCTAACAGTGGTTGGGCATCAAAGTCAAATACATTTAATGGATAGAATGAGAATTTTCTTTTCCTTTTATCCCTATTTTGCTGACTTATTGAGCGCTACATATAGTCACAAACCAAAGGCCCTCTCTTAGAAATCAGATCACAGAATCAGATAAGAAAGTAGTCACAAAAGACTTGATTCACGTTACTACCAGTAATGTTTTCTTGGCTTTTCACTTGTGATCGGATCACCCCAGACGGATCCTAATACCAGGTGTAAACAGGATTTACTACCGCATTTGAAAGTGTCCCAAATTGGATGTTAAACAATCCACGTTAATGTTTTTTGTCTGTTTGCACGCATGCAGAAATATCCGCTCTGCTCCAGATGCCAGTGAAAAACGAACTGCTTTAAAGATGTAAAGGCAAACTGGATGGCGGTGATTAAAATACATGAGGTGACAATAACTTTAAACACTTTTAAACAAGGTTGATTACAGAAAGGTCAGTAAATTGGCTTTTCTTATGTCATGTGTGGAGTGGAGCTCGCGGAAAGGTTTGGAGAAAAGCAGGTTGCCGGCACAGTAAGCGGATGGATTAGCTATGCCTTCCCTTAGCCTCTTATGCCTTTCTTATCCTAAGCCCAATCAGGCTAATGAACTAAGCTCCATTCTTATCCACACTAACAAGACCTGGTCCAGCTGGCTGTAATCCTCAACCCTCCCCATTTGCCTTGTTCACATTGTCCCTCGAAAACAAAAGCTTTTAAATGAAAAACTGCATTTATTTTATTAACAGTGATAAAAAGCTTTAATATTGAAAAAAAAAAATGTGTGTATGGATAGTGACTTGATTTGACCCCACAGTTAAGAGATTCTGAAGCAAAAGAATATATATATGACCTTATAATAGCATTTAATTGTGCGACAAAAGTTACATGTGATTTCTTTTATCTTTACATCTATTTCCTCTCCTCTCCAGCCCCCACCTCTGGCACATCTTACAGGTTAAGGACCTCTTTAATTGGCTTTCTGCTTACGCTCGACTTCAAAAAACTGTAGGAAAGGGATAAACAGATTGAGAGGTGGACTGAGGTTGGTGTGTGAGCTGTAAGCAGAGCTTTATGTGGTTTGCTGTATATGGGGATTTCCAATGATGAGTAAATGCTTAGGCATGTTAACTCAAATAAGTAGTAATTTAACATTTTTGACAAATTTATTGATTATGAAGAGTGTTGAGAAAGGTGGATTGAGAAATAGCGGAAGCTTCACTTGTTATCGCTCACAAGTCTACCTATATGAGAACACACCCACCTCATCTCCTCCACCTCCCGTCTACTCTCCTCGTATTTCCTCTTCCACTCCATGGCTTCTTTCTCTTTCACAACAATCTGAAATAAGAAGAACATCACTTTGAATACATCATCTTTTCACATTGAAATGGTTAAACCAAGGTCATTCTGGGTTGATGCAAATTGGGTTTATGTTTTGAAATTTTTGTCTAATATTCATAAGGTTTATAAGCATTGAATGATCAATTTCTGCAGGTAATGAGATTGAAATCACTTTGTTTTATCTACCAGTGCTTTTATTGGATTTGTATAGGTAGGCATAGCTCTAAAAAATAAAGATGAGCAGTGTTTAAGCAAATTAAAAACAACTGATTGTACTTTCACAAGTTAAGAGAAGCTAAGTGTTCAATTCATGTTGAGTTGTTACAGTATACTGTATCATTTGCAATACAGAAAAAACTCATTCATCTATCTGATTAAAACTAAACAAAGCATGTGAAATTTTCTGTGACAGTATAGTGTTTATTCAAATTTAATGAAATGTGATTGCAAGCAGTTTCTGATCAATTGTTATTTAGCAAGACAAATGTCATTACTTTTAACTTTAAGAATTCAGAATTGGCACAGTAAATATAGTTTTAAAACCCAAAGCCTTCAAAATTACAATCTTGCAAAAATCTATGATTTTAATTTTTTTTTTTTTTTTAAGATTTATACAGCTTCTAAAATCTGAATAAATAAGCGTGCTATTGATATATGGTTTATTAGCATAGACAAATATTGGCTGAGATACAAGAGTCTGTGAGTGTTCAAAAAATCTAATTACTGACAAAATTGTTTTAAACTTGTCCAAATTGTTATTGATTATTACCAATTAAAAATTTTTGATTTAAAAACTTTTGATATATTTACAGAAGGAATATATTTATATGATTAATATTATAATTATTTTGCCGTAAAAATAAATAGTTTTTAAAATATTTTTTACTCAAACCACATATATTTGCCTATTGCCAAAAATATACCTGTGCAAACTAAGACTGGTTTTGTTGCCCAGGGTCAATGTTTTGGTCAATATTGAAATATTTTAATAAATATATAACACTATTAAATTCTTTAAAATATATTCAATAAAATCAATATATATTTACAGGGATAATTCATGCAAAAATTACCATATAGGCTGCATTTACACTGTACACGGCAAAGGCACAATGACCAGCAGAAAAAGTGGGCGCTTACTGACAGCTGATAATAACGGAGCACCCTTTTCTCCATTCCTGTATTTAATCTGTTCGCAGAATTTCATTTATTTTATTTTACTTTTTTGACAAGCTGTTTTACTATAGTTGATAACAACTAAGTTCTGATTTGGTCATCTTCTTTCAATCTAGGCCTTTTTAAACCAGTAGGCATCTTAATGTAATGTCCATGGTGTGATTTATGCACGTGATTTAAGAGTTTTTTATATTGGTTACGTGGTGGATATTGCGCTCTCTCGCTCTTTTGTTGACATGCTTAAATACTTGTGCTACATGACAATATAAAAGCTTTTTTAGTCCTTGTGTATGAGATTTAAAGTTTGCAACTTTGCTAAAGTCTGTTCTGAAATGAAAGCGTTAGAACTGATGTTTTTGGTAATGAGTGACTCGCATTGACAGGTGAAAATCAGATCTACCTGCTTACATTACAGAGACGAAGGCACAGATCCATTTCGAATAAATTTCCACATATGAACAAGGCCTGAATCTGATTACATTTTTCTAATTTGATTAATCTATGTGATTTTTTCCTGCTTACACGTACAGTATATGTTACATATCAGATCTGTGCCACATGGGAGATAAAAATCGGAATTAAGTCACTTGAACCATGCTGTGTTCATGCAGCCTTACTCGGTTACAAAACCGTTTCTTCCTTTTTGTGTTCAACAGATAAAGGAACACAGATAGGTTTGAAAGGGTTTTGAGGGTAAGTAACAACAATTTGAATTTTTGGGTGAACTATAACTTTAAATAATACTTCTAAGACTAAATCTAAGATCACTCTAAAGTTTTGGTATTGTGATGTGGTTTCATGCAGCAGGTGAGCATCTACCTCTTCTCGGGCGATGCCCAGAGAGTGGTCCATGTCACGTGGCAAATGAGGACTTTCCCCTTCAATGTATCCTGTTCGGGAATAGAGGGAGCCCTTCGAAACGCTGCTGTCCCCTGGTGAGGCTATTTCCGTCTGTTTTCAATGAGAGAGTTGCAGAAATCATTAAAAACAAGTACCTTTAATTTCTTTACCAAAATAACATTCATTTCACACACCCTGGATGGAAGCAGCACATCATCTACAGGTTCTACTCAGCAAAAAGCCGTAAAGCCATGGAGAGCAGGCTCCTAGTTTGGGGGTTGAAAAGCTTCCAGCGGTTGGTGATAGGCCCGTGTATACAGCTGGGATGTTATGATTGACAATCCCCAATATGAAATGGGTGTGAATAGCTGTTTGTCATGGAAAGTTTGTAGGTGTGACCGGATCCGGGTCAGAAAGCAATGCTGTGTCAGATGAGGACAGCAGGACTACAGGCTATTGGAGATAATGTGCAGGTGATCTCATTTGAAGGCTGATCCATTTTGCAACAATAAATAAAACATATTAAATTAAATAAATAAAATATCTATTTGAGCAGTTAATGGCAATAACTTTGGAAGCCTGTTCACTCCACTGAATAAGAATAAATACAATGTAAAAAAAAACTAGAAAGTCAAAATTGAGAGTTATAAAGTCAGAATTCCGAGTTATTAAGTCAAAATTCTGGCGACGCAGTGGTGCAGTAGGTAGTGCTGTCGCCTCACAGCAAGAAGGGGGTTTCCTCTGGGTGCTCTGGTTTCCCCCACAGTCCAAAGACATGCGGTACAGGTGAATTGGGTAAGCTAAATTGTCCGTAGTGTATGAGTGTGAATGAGTGTGCATGGAAGTTTCCCAGAGATGGGTTGAGGCTGGAAGGGCATCTGCTGTGTAAAAACCTGCTGGATAAGTTTGCGGTTCATTCCGCTGTTGCGACCCCGGATTAATAAAGGGACTAAGCCGAAATGAAAATGAATGAAGTCAGAATTCTGAGTTATAAAGTCGCAATTGTCAGTTATAAAGTCGCAAGTTTATAACAATGTAAGTTATAACTGACGTTATAACTCACAATTCTGACTTTATAACTTGAAATTGTAACTTTATAACTCAGAATTCTGACTTTATTTCTCAGAGTTGAAAGTTTATAACTCAGAATTCTGACTTTATAATTTTTTTTTTAATTCAGTGGCAGGAACGGGCCTACATACATAAACACAAAAGTCTGTAAAAAATATCTGCATATGTACTATAGAAAGAACAGAGGTGTTTTATGAATATCTGCTTTCAAATGCATATATGTACTGTAATTTTCAAATTCGATTTGCTTTCAAATATACCTTTTCAGATTAAAGTGCATTGTCTCCAAATGGCCTAATTATAGTCAGTGATGGAGTGTTGTTACTGAATAATCATCATGTTTAGCCCTTAAACCCACTTGCTGATTAGATCTGATTAATTCTTACTAACAAAGCTGGATTAGGAGATTAATCGAGTTTGACTCTTATTCCGGGTAGGGGGCCGTGTGTTAGGGTACAATACAGAATGCCAATCACATAATGTTTGGTCTGAAATGAGCATTATTGCCTAAACCATTTACTGTGCTATTAGGCAATGTGATACAACACAAACTATGATTTGAAGTATTGATCTTGTTATCTTGAATCTCTTTAACTACAGGATATAAATTAGATGTGGTCTTGATCTGGCATTGCCCTTTAAAAATGCTGAGTTGTATTTTTCTAATCAAATAAAAAATGTCAAAGCTGTTGACACATTTTTGGGTAGATTTTTGGGAGTTTATTTTTCCAGTCTCATAGGGTTTTTTCCAGTCTTTATAGAGCTCTTTTGTTTTTCCTAGTGTTATTTTTCAGTGCTAGGTAAACTACAACAAAATTTTGCACTGCATAACCTAGTAATCTAGCCTAGAAACTCCCTGAATGTGATCCAGCCCAATAAGACAGCATGTTTTGTCATTACCAATCCTAAACACAGTCATTAGAGGGGAAGAAATGCAAAGCAGCTCAGTACGGCGGTGGAGTTGAGATGTTCTGTAATTCGGTCATCTTTAGAGCAGCTGTGCATTTGCATGAATGATACTAAGAAAAAAAGCTGTTTAAAAAATGAGGATGTCATAGAGAATGTGCTGAGGCAGCATGTGAAATGTGTCTGTGAGACTATTTTAGAATGAGTGTTATCTTATAATGTATGTTAAAATATTGAATATTTTAATAAGATCATCAATCCAAGGTAGTCCTCCATGAGCCTCATTACTCTATAATACAGACATATAATACAGTCTCACTCTTTTATTAGGCCTATATGAAAATACTCCATAATCCATTCTATGCCAAAATATTTTTAGTACATTAAAGCTAAAATCTATTTTGGAAGTGAATTCCAGGGGTTATTCAGGGGCAGGAACTATACCTGTGGAATACGAGACGTCCTGCGACAGAGTTTTCTATCTGTCTGTGTGGATTTGACTGCAGTCTACAAAAATAACCAGACTAGTTTGGACAAGGTAAGACAAAACCTAACAATTATTTAGACAAATGTTACAGGATTTATAAAATGTTATGTGGATAGTCATAATAAATATGTCTAGAAAATAAGTTAGTTGATGATTTTCAATTGTATTAGACTGTTTTTGTGGAGTTTAGTTTGTAATTTGATGTTACATTTTGTTGTTTCTAGTCATAAAATGAATAAATATATAAATCTGAAAGATCAGGAGCAGCACACTCATGATTACTTGTTTTGGACACTGTTGTTTTACAAACTCAAGTTTTGCAATCAAAAAGGCTGCATATATTTCATAGGAATAATTTTCTAATTTTTTAATGTGATGGTGATTTTTGAGCATTTGGTAGTTTTCAATGTCAGATGACCCTTCAGAAATCATTCTAACTTTCTAATTTACTGTTCAAAAAATAACATAATTAATATCATCAGAAATGATTGCATTTATAATTACACATTTTCTTTCTTTTCAGCATTTTTTGATGTATAGAATTTTCAAGTAATAGAAATTCAAATCTTTTTTAACAGTGAACAATGTCCAAATAAATTAACATTAATTAACATTAAAGGTGCAGTATGTAGATTGGACACCCAGTGGTTGAACTAGGTATTGCATTCCTGAATCAAAACAAACGCAAGCGCAGGTTGCCAGTTTGAGGACCTACAGGAGCAAGTCTGACTATCGAGCCTTAAAGCGCGTTCTAAATGAAAGCAACAGCAAACAAAAGAAGGAATATTTTCCATGTTAAAAAGACTTTTTGTTCTAACCAACACCTCGAATTGATATATTAAATATGTTTTTTTATTTTATGCTGAATAACAGAAAACTGACAATGATAACCTCAGGTACACCTCATATGCTTTATTTGGTGTTAAATGCTAACAGTATGAGTTTAAACGCCATTTTACATGATGTTTATTGCCACACTACTGCAGTCTACTATCTACTAGCAGCAGTAGATATAGTTCACCTCAGATCTTAAATATCAAATAAAATAAACCATTTAAAATTGAACTGCAAAACTGTGACTCAAAACCAACACAGTGATCCAGCATGTACATTTAATAATGTTAAAGAGGTTTAATATGTATTAATAAGGGTTTAAACCTCACCATTTCGTGTGTGAGTGCATATTCTGTGCTTCTGGATGGCTGTTTTGTCTGGTGCAAACAGTCAAATTGCTTATCACTGCAAATCTCGTCACATAGCGTGTTGTTAGGACTCTGGGTTATAACGTAACCTGCTCACCTAATGGTTATGTTCATAATATTTATTTAGTCACGAACATGTACTCTTCCTGACTAAATGAATGAAATACATGGTTTTCCATAAAGGCAAACCAGGCTGCTGAAAAATAATTGACTGCAGTGGCATTGGGTTGGTTAAAGAACCAAACAAAGGCAGCGTTCTGGCACGTAACAGACATTTTGAAAGCAGAATAACTGACTTTAGCATTGTTTTTCAGATAACGATAAACAAGAATGCTCACTTGGCAGTTTTCTTAAATACCTTCAAACAATTTATGGTATTGTTATGCTTTAGAAGAGTCAAAATCTAACACACAGCACCTTTAATTTCTAAAAGAATTATGTGAATATTTATGTAAAAAATCTTGCTTTAAGAATTTTTTAAAATAAAACAAAAAAAAAATACTGACGAAATTAGGTTTTTAATAGGGAAGTGATGGGATGCATTTGTTTGAAGAACTATTTTACAGACTAATAATGGTTTAGTCTAATGGGGGTACAGGGACACTGGGATTAGAATATATAGACTAGATCTAGTTAGACTTGAAAGGGGTTGTTTTCTGTCCATCTTACTTTAGCCATGTGAGAACCGTTGATATTCCAGAGGCGTGGACTGGGCTTCTTGAGGCGAGACTGTGAAGTTTGCAAGACAACATCATGAATATGGAGGGGGAAGAATTTGAGTTGTGTTAGAGGGGTTGTAGATGCATGTGTGCATGTTTGTATGTACTGTGCGAGATTAGTCTGTTCATTCCATTTCCTGTTCAAATGCTGAGACTGAGGTGACGGTCGCTCATCCCACATGACTGAAAGCAGATCTGAGCTAAGCTTCATGTGAAGCCACGCTAGCGGCCTCAGACCAGGCATACAAACGGTCTGTATGCCCACTCTATTCCAATGAGTTAGTGTACATTAGTAACAATCCAAACCAAAAACCAGAATGAATGTGACAAGGAATTCAGCCTTCAACTTTCTGTTTAGGTAGAGTTTGAAATTCTAAAATCAATTTTAAAAACATTCAATTTTGATGTAATGGTAACACTTTACAGCAGGGTTTCGTTTGTTAACACTGTCAGTAAGGGCACTTTTTGTTTGGTTAGTCTGGCCTTAAAAACACTTTATATCCAGCAATTACGGCAATTACCAATTTGACTGCTCTGACACAACTGGATGAGAACAACACTGAGCTGAACTGATGACACTTTGCTCTAGAGAGCTGTTTTATATCTGAATATAATTAACAAATTTGCATCATCAACACTGTGGTTGATTTGAACTAATGCCATACTGAGTGGGCACACTTCACTTTTTCATGCTCTTCTCTGCACACAAATGTCACAGTATACTCAAATGCAGACAAGCCAGCTGGTGCATAAGGACATTTCCCAGAGATTTGATGGCCGTTCTGGCCTGTTGTGCCATCAACTTGATGGACCTCTCAAAATATACAAATTAGGCAATCACTAAATAACACCAGCTCCCGGGTGTTACTCCATGAGTCGAGACGAGACGCGAGATTGGGTTAACGAGAACAAGACGAGACAATATTTTCACAAAATTTAAGAAATCATCAATTATGAAGTATATGAATAGAAAATAGTCTTTTATTTAACTAAAAAAATAATAATAATAAAAAATCGCAAACTGCAAAGCTTTTAGGTGCTTTTTTAAATCAATCTTTAATGACTTATTTTATCCCATCTGAGAGGAGAGAGAGAATGACGAAGAGGGTTGCAGCGAATGCCTTTAACACAGAGATGGACATTTCTACTTTGAGGCAATTTGAAGCAGTTTGTTTTAATGCTAAGCTACAAAAAAAGAAAACTGAAAATAAAAGGTTTCAATTAAATGTTGTAAATCAGGGTTGTCCAAAGTCAGTCCTAGAGGCCTGGTGTCCGCCAGAGTTTAGTTCCAACCCCAATTATACACCTGAACAAGCTAATCAAGTTCTCCCAGGTATACAAGAAACTTCCAGGCAGGTGTGTTGAAGGAAGTTGGAGCTAAACTATGGAGGACACTAGCCCCCCAGGACCAAGTTTGGACACCCCTGTTGTAAATGATTTTTTAAAAATGTAAATACTCTCACGCAACAGTTAGGGTACTATGCAGAAGACATAGGCGAGTAAATCAAGGCAAAAATGAGTGTAATTTTGTTATAAATTACATTGTTTTGTTTTAACGGTAAGAATTTCATTACAAAAATGTTTTTAAAAATGTTGTATTAGTTAATATAAAGCAATGTTTTCTAGTCATTTTTTTATATTCTTGAATACATAAGCAAATTACCCATGCCATCTATATTTACTTTTGGCCCACTAGCCTCAATCAAGTTTAGTTTTTGGCCATTCAAAAGAAAAAGTTTGGGCACCCCTGATCTAGAGAAAGCCACTCATGCTTTTTTTTAGCTCTCGCCTGGACTATTGCAATGCACTTTATATTGGAATTAACCAAACCTTATTTTATCGGTTACAACTGGTGCATAGTCGGAGCACATCATGCCTGTTCTTTACTCTCTTCCCTGCATTAAAACCTATTTTTTAGGCTTGCTTTTGACATTCTGTAGTACAAAACGCTGTTTTATTGACACTTGTGTTCTTACCATCTTATGTGTTTTAATGTTTAATTTTGTTTTTAATACTGTAAAGCACTTTGGGCAGCCTACTGGATATAATAAGATGCTACAGTATATAAATAAAGTTGATTGATTGATTGAAAAATATAACAAGGTTTGCAAAATTACAGTCATGGTTCCCAACCCAGATGTCATCTGATAAGAGCAGGAGTGCAGTGCATCATAAAAAAAAGTCAAACCAAGGCCTACGGATTCATTCATTCATTCATTCATTCATTCATTTTCTTTTCGGCTCAGTCCCTTTATTAATCTGGGGTCGCCACAGTGGAATGAACTGCCAACTTATCCAGCATATGTTTTACGCAGCGGATGCCCTTCCAGCTGCAACCCATCTCTGGGAAACATCCATACACACTCATTCACACCCATACAATACGGACAATTTTAGTCTACCCAATTCACCTGTACCACATGTCTTTGGACTGTGGGGGAAACCGGAGCACCCGTAAGAAACCCACGCAAACCCAGGGAGAACATGCAAACTCCACAAAGAAGTGCCAACTGACCCAGCCAAGGCTCGAACCAGCGACCTTCTTGCTGTGAGGCCACAGCACTACCTACTGCCCCGCTGCGTCACCCTGGCCTACAGATTATTTGCAAAAAGTTTAATGACTGTAGAGAAGAGAAAGATTAAAAACTGTGCTTTAAGAGAGCATGTTGTAACATTTTGGAAAACTAGAACCTTGTTTCAACGATTATACAGTTGGCTTTTTTTCTAGTGTCAAATTTTATATTGATTACTCACCTGGGTGTTTGTATACCCTTAACAAATATGTAATATATAAAATATTAATGCATGAAAATATATTAATTTCAACATTAGAATTGTGTATCCTTTTTTTTCCCTTATAAAAAGTGCAAGTAAGCAGTATATTTGTCTATGGTATGGTAGTTCATCTATAGATGGTGTATGTGTTTTTGAAGATTTACCTACAGTGTAGATATAAACTGTATCTTGTCAACACAATATTAAAATAGATCCCTTTTTTGGTCAGCCCTAATTTTGTAATCCGTATAAATTTCCTCCCAGATGAACACAGTGGCTAAATGAACAAATTGCCTACCTGTTACAGTACTTTAACTAATAGGGTTACAAGATTAGTAGTCCGGTGGATTACATGATCAGGGTGGTTGACGACAGTGAAGGTGGCCTGGGATGGAGTCAGATTCACAAATTGAATTATTGCCACAGTCCACCACAGCCGAGATGATCGAGTTCAACAAAGACATCAGAAGGCAGTGCTGAATCATGTTGTTTAAATTTAGAACAAGAAGCTTATTAAGTTTGCCAATAATTGTAGTGTCTTTGGCCTCCTGTATGTACGTATGTGTGCATCCTTTGTATTAATAAGACAGTTAATGTACAACGACAGATTCATTCAAGTCATTCAAGTCCGATAGGGGACAATACACACAAATATACTTTGTAGTAGTACAAGAAATTAGAAAAACAACACACTGAAATATACAGTAGGCTAAAACACTACAGAAAATTTACATCATTTATTTTTTCTTCAGTTCCTCAGTGGAACTGTTCTTTAAAAAACACAATTCAGTTCTGCTCTCTGACGTCCAGCAAAGTGTAAAAAGTAACTGTATTGTGCATATGTCAAACTCATTCATCATATTCATTGAACACAAGCTTAATGGGAATATGTGTCCAGGGCTATATATTGAGAACTGAGAAATATGTGCCACGGGGTACATACTGC
The DNA here is from genome assembly GCF_052040795.2 of Danio rerio. NCBI lineage: Eukaryota > Metazoa > Chordata > Actinopteri > Cypriniformes > Danionidae > Danio > Danio rerio. Next base: position 31,425,593 of record NC_141033.1, on the reverse strand, counting down.
CTGCATTTTGTGCGTAAAAAAACACAACAGGGTGGTACCGCTCACTGCTTACCTCCATATGCTTGGCTTTTCTGACATGACTGGTTTGCTCAGTAGCTCACCACATACGGCATCAGACTGAGTACGCTGACTGGAAGTCCAGCAAAGGACAGTTCCAGAAACCAGTTAAAACAAAACCCAAAAAAGCAGAAACCATGGTAAAAGGACATGGCCGTGATGGATTTTCTCTTTTAGTTTGCTTTTAAAAACTTTCGGATGAGTTGAGAGAAGGGGGTGTGGGGTCAGTTGACTGCAAGCTGATTTATTATGCACAACAACAAGCCATTCTCTCACGAACACGTGCCAAAAGGTTGTTGAGATTGGCAGAAATGTACACCTCTAGTGAATTAACTAGAAATGGCACTTACGAGAAAATTATGAGACTCAGGGTGCACTCACACTGTGCTATTCGAGCCCAGGCGCGGTTCCTGGTTTGGTTGACAAGTGTGGGTGCTCCAAATCGAGACCAGGTGCAGTTCAGTTGGCCGGCCCTGGCCCAGTTGGAAGAGGTGTGCCAGAGGGCAGAAGGCTCAGGCACAGTACACTTGTAGTGTGAGGGCAAAGCATGCATAAACCCGAAACTGAAGACATGACATCACTTTTAGGGGGCTGTTTCATATGAATTTATTAATCATTCTTACTTTTCAATAAACGTGAACTGTCATAGTTTATTAAAGACACAAACCCCTCGCTGCACCTTCAGCAAACCTCCTAATACACACAGCACAAGGACTTGTATGATAATTTATGAGCATCAAAAGTGGTGGATCTGTTCCACAGAATATTTGACTATGTGTCACTGCATCTCAAATGACTAAAAATAAAACAATATAACAATATAACTAAAGCAATGTCCACTGCGCTGAGCGAGAGCGATTCTCTTCCAGTTAAACTTAACATCAAACTGTCGCATCATTGACGATAAAAACATGCTCCGGCTCGAAGGTAATGCAATGTGAGTGCAGGCCATCGCGGGAGAAAGTATAAGACTCCCAGTAACATATTTGAGATTGTGAAAAACGCACATGCCGGTCACTGGTGAATTTGTGAAAATAAAAACTTCAAGCATGGGTACATATTTCTAGGTTTTCAAAGATACCTCCAACATTCATCCCTGCTAAAGTCCTGTTTGAAAGTTGCATGAATACTGTGGTGTGCTAATTGGACTGTGTTGATATTGCAACACTGATTTGAAATAAAGTTTGTTCAGCTATAAAACTGTTCTACAGTAGACAATGATGCTATCAGTTCAAGAATAAACCTCTTAAATCAAGTTTTGTTGTCATCCAGTAGTGTCAATGCAATCATATTGCTAAATGCAGTAAATTCAAAATATTAATATAATCTTAAAAAACAGCTAACCAACCCAAAGGCAACAGTGGCCATTTTGATAGTTAATGTACTGTAAACAAAAGAGCCTTACAACCTTACTGTAAAGTGTTGCCGATGTAATAACAGAGTCTACAGCAAATCGAACATTAGTTTCCAAGTCACATTGACCTTTTTCTCTATGGATCTCCTGTCCAGGTGAACATGCAGGATTGTCACAAAGCCCTGGGAGAAACACACCTCTTTTTGTGCAAAAGGGTGTTGGATTGGGAAAGAGGAGCACCAATCGAGGGACAGGAGCCAGGTTAGAGAACCAGGGGTGAGATGTCACGTCCACAATATGGTGCAGTAGTTTATGGGCAGGGACTCACACTCACACCCAAGGGTGCAATCAGGGGCTCAGTTCAAAAGGAGGAAGCATACACACTCACACACACACACACACACACACACACACACACACACACACACACACTGACAAATGCACACAGGTGCGGGCTGGTTCAGCGCAATACCTGGGGGGACACAGTGGACAAAGTGGGGCTCTGAGAGATGTTTTTGGCTACCTGTAGAGCCTCTATCCTCAGGGCTGCGAGCACCAGTTCCTCCTGGGCCACAAGGGAGGGTTGGGAGGGATAGGGGGAGTGACCCATGGAGTGGGGATGGGGCAAGGAGGAAAAGAGGGGTTAGAGTCGTACTGGGCGCACTGAAATGCTAAACCTGAGGGAAAAATGTACATATACACACACATAGACACTCATACACGTTTTACTGTGAATGTTGTAAATGTGATGAGATCCACCCATCCCATCCAAGAGTTTTATTAGTAAGGTGTAGTTCAGGCAAAATTTTTATTCTGTCTTTCTTTGTGTAGTAGACTTTCAGTTGCTCTTCTCTATGCAATAAAAGATAAATGAGGGCTAGGTTCTATGTTTCTGGTTTTTGAGTTGACCCTACTATTGATGATCCAGGTCTTGAGCTGGAACAAATCTATAGAAGGATTGTTTTGTATTTCTGTACACACAGTGTATATTTTAAACATTGATCTTATAAATGACTAAGTACTGGCCTGGTATTGGTCTTGGTCTTGCACTGCCTTAATCTTACTACCTAAACCCCTGAAAATCTTGATCTTGTCTTGTTCTCAAGACACATGGTCTTAAGTTATGGTATTAAATTGATTTTGATAACAACCCTACAAGGCTTCAAAACTGCACCGGAGCATCAAAATAGTACATATGACGTATCTGACTATTTCAGGGGACATAGAAGTACAATTCAAATCATTTGATTATTTTAAAATAGTGATGAAAGTAATGAAAACGGTACTTTTTTGTATATATTTGACGAAATATTAATTACTGTTTTATGTTGTATTGTACATTAAAAAGTTATTGAGTTTACTGATGGCAGCATTTACTCCAGTTCTCAGTGTCACATGATAATTCAGAAATAACACTAATAAGTTGATCAGACACTCAAGAAACATTTCTTACTATTATCAATGTTGAAATCTGTTGTGCTGCTTAAAGGTGCTGTATGTACGTTTTTGACTCTTCTAGAGCTTAAAAATACCATATTATGTTTGCAGATATTTAAGAAACATGCCAAGTGAACATTCTTGTTTATCTGAAAAATAATGCTGAAGTCAGTTAATCTGCCTTGAAAATGTCTGTGATGTGCCGGAACGCTGTCTTTGTTTTGGTTCTTTTACCCACCCACTAGCAGTTCAGCCAATTATATTTCAGCACCCCGGGTTGTCTTGTTGGAATACAGCGTATTTCATTCTTACAGTCAGGAAGACTTTTAAAGCATGCACCCACGACCGAAATGCGACATCCGGTGGACAGTAGCAGACTCCGAAATGAGACACAGATTCAGAGTTCTACATGAAATTATTAATTAGCAAATAATCTAAATATTGCAAACATAAAAACAGGTGAGCAGGTTACATTGTAACACCTTAAGCATTAACTGTTTGCAACAGACAAAACACGACAGAAATTTAAATACAGTCATTCAGAAGCACAGAATATGCACTCACTCACAAAATGGTGAGGTTTATAACCCAATTAAAACAAATTAAAGCTCTTTAACATTATTAAATGTACATGCTGAATCATTTATATGTGTTGGTTTTAAGTCACAATTCTAAAGTTCAGTTTCAAATGGTTTATTTTGTTTTCAAGATCTGAAGTGAACTATCTACTGCTGCTTTCATTAGTATGGCAATAAACGTCATATAAAATGGCATTTTAACTCTTATTGTTAGTATTTAACACTGAATAAAGCACATGAGGTGTACCTGAGGTGATCATTATCAGTTTTCTGTTGTTCAGCACAAAATAGAAACTGTTTCTAATGTATCAAATTGAGGTGTTGGCTAGAACAAAAACTGCTTTTAATAAGGAAAATATTCCTTTTATCATCTACCGATGCTTTTATTTAGAACACTACTTAAATCAGCCTTTAGGCTCACTTGTCAGACTCGCACCTGTTGGTCCTCAATCTGGCAACCTGTGCTTGCATTTGTTTTGATCCAGGAATGCAATACCTACTTCAACCACTGGGTGTCAAACTTACATACTGCACCTTTAATAGACACTATGATACATACATTTTTCATGATACTTTGAACAAAGTTCAAAAGAACATTTAATTGAAATGACATTTTTGTAACAATGTAAAATAATCTTTTGTCATTTTTGATTCATTTAATGTGTCCTTGATGAATTTAGTATTATTTTAAAAATAAAAAAAAGCTTTCACTGATTTTCACTATAAACAAAAGAAAGAAAATCATACAAGTTTAGAATAAATATGAAAGAATTCAAATTTTTGCTTGAACTATTCCTTTAACATCTCATGACCATCATACCGGGGGCGTATCAATAAAACAAGGGATAAACAAGGCAGACAAGGTATGCAAAAGACTGAAAAGACAAACAAAGACAGTGAATCACACTGGTTTACACACATACACACACACACACAGCAGTAAGGTCAAGGGGGAAGAGATAGTTGGCAGGTAGGCTTCTCTCTACACACCTGCAGTTTTTGGGCGAAGGCAGTGGGGTTGGTCTCTGCCAGATCAGGCTCCAGGTAGCTGAGAGGGGCAGGTGAATCAGACAACCTGTCTAAGAGAGGCAGATCTGAGGGGTCCATGGGGCCCTGGATGGGGGACTGTGTTTGGGACCGAAAGCAGAAGAGGGACAAGAGGAGCAGGAGGTGTCTGGGTGTCAGTATGGCAGAGCAAGCTCAAATGTAGCCTTTTATTATGGGTTTACGAAGTCTATGAATAAACAATCTGCAGCGCTGATTCTGGTGGGGAGATCCTGAGTACTATAAGCTGCATGCTTAGCGTAATAATGGATATTTTTAAAGAGACAGTACATCCAAAAATAATCAGTTGTACATCAGCTGATGTTTATATAGAAAAGTGGAGAATGTACAGTTTAAAATGTCTCCTTTTGTGTTTTACTGCACAAAATAATAGCATACAAGTTTGAAAATAATAAAAGTACAACTTATGACAAACAGTATGCATTAATTTATGTTGCACTGTAACTTTAATAATTAAAACAAACAAAAAATTGCATTGTAAATATATCAGATAAGCTGAGCATTCATAAAAACATAACCCCATTTTCACACATTTGTGGTGTTTTTCTTGCATTTTGACTGTCTGAACAGTGTTTGATTGGTTTCCACTTACCGCTCCATCTCTCTCATTGCTCTGCGTTCGACTCTGAGACTGACTGTCCCTCTTTCTGCTTTTGTCTGAGGTCATAGGCTCACGAGTGCCACGTGGTGGCAGCACTGGGGATTTACCCTGCGAAATCTGAGCCTCCATCTCCTCAAAGCTCCTGTGAAGAGTCAGACCAACTCTTGTGAACACATGTAATATACATCAATCTAAATACCACATTTCATATCCCCATGGCCTCATTTAGTGACAGCTATGAGGCCAACTGAAATGATACTTTACTCTGTGTTAACACAGAATATCTCAAATTTATTGCATGTTTAGATAATTGATGAATGTACCATATGTGTGTGTGTGTGTGTGTGTGTGTGTGTGTGTGTGTGTGTGTGTGTGTGTGTGTGTGTGTGTGTGTGTGTGTGTGTGTGTGTGTGTGTGTGTGTGTGTTAATTAGGATTACCCAGTGCAGGGGGAGTTGGGCTCTGAATCATTCATATTGGAGGTGCTCTTTGTACTTTCTGTCACAGAGTCAAGTTTCAGATAAAGTGATGGTTTCTTCCCAGACAGAGGCTGTAAACAAATACATATATGCATTCACATACATACAAAGGCCAGAAATCTAAAATTAGCTCTGTTTTTTGTTTGTTTGTTTTTTTATAATTGGCAGTTTGTGGATCTGTAGGTTATTAAGATACTCACAGGTGCAGAAGAGCCAATCTTCTCCATGTATTCAATCTCATAGTCTGTAACTGCGGAGAAGACACCAGAGAAAAAAGAGAGAAGATATAACAGGTGAAATATTTTAGAAGGCTAAATTAAGAAATAAAAGTAAACTTCAAAGCTTCCAAAAAATATTCTTTCTATGATGATCATCAGTTAACAGACTGGCTGAACCAACATGAGAGTGGCACTATAAATTATTTGCTTCTGTACTACTGACCCAGTTAGTTTTGGGCAGAGACTGCCCTGGGGACAAATGGCTCCCTCTAGGTCAAAGGCTAATAAAACCAGTCAGTGAAAGGGCATTCGTAGTTTCAGCCATCAACTTTGATCATATAGTGGTGACAGATCTCATGGTAGAATCTTACAAAAAAATATTCAAAAGAATATTCTTACAAAAGAATATTCAAAAAAATATCATTTAAAAACATTTTTTGTTAGTAGAGTTCATCCAGACACTTATTTATTTTAATTATTTTATTGATGATATATTATTTTTACATTTATGCAATACAGTAGTTGTTACTGCAAGTATTATTCCTTTGAAATAAAATCCATCCATCTTTTGTCCTCTTACCATCACTCTGTGAAAAACTGTTCTCATTGACAAAAGCTGTGAAGTCGGTCGGCTGTGGGAAATCTTGGGGGCCAGAGGTCAGCTCCACCTCCACATCATGTCTAGTCCATTTCTGATTGGTGGAGGAGGCCAGTTTCTCCTCATCTGTGGCATGATCTTGAGAAGGGTCGGGATCTGCATCGGGCGAGTGCTCCTGCAGGTGATGATGTGTGTGTGAAGTGGTGGGCGAGAGTGGAGAACACACAGGACAACACTGTTATGATATGAGGTGACAGCGAAAGGGAGAAACAGATCATCTTCAGAATGAACATCTGTGATGACTATGTGAGGGCTTTGTAGGTCAATGTCCACTCACATCTTGACTTACTTGTGCTGGCGGATCAGGAATCTGAGTCCTCTTTGGAGACTTCTTCACTCTAAAAGTGTTACTGTTAAAGATAACAAAATTTTAGTTAGCTTAAAGTATCAATTTGGAAAAAATATTTACATCAGACATGTCCAAAGTAGGGCCCGCGGCATTGTAACATTTGATTTGGCTCACCATCCCATCTGAGAAGAAAGTGAGAAGGATAGAGAGGGTTGGTGCAAATGCCTTTAAAAGCGATCCTCACTTCTAATTTGATGTAACATTTTTTTGTTTGTTTGTTTTATTGCTGAGCTACAAAAAAAAAGCAAACTGAAATTAAATGTTTCAATCAAATGTAATTTTTAAATAATAATAATGTTACTCGACAGAAGACATCGGTAAGCAAAGCAAGGCAAAAAGTAGTGTAAATCCATCCAGTTATAAATGAGATGTTTTTGTTTTTACTGTAATAAGTTCATTCTAAAATGTAAAATAAACAATGCTGTATTAGTTAATATAAAGGTTTTCTACTTATTTTTAAATATTATTAAATAAATTAGGAAATGGGCGGTGCAGTGGTGCAGTGGGTAGCGCTGTGGCCTCACAGCAAGAAGGCCACTGGTTCGAACTGGATAAGCTAAATTAGCTATAGTGTATGTGTGTGAATGTGAGAGTGTATGTGTATTTCCCAGTGATGGGTTGCAGCTGGAAAAGCATCCACTGCGTAAAACATATGCTCGACAAGTCGGCGGTTCATTCCGCTGTGGCGACCCCTGATTAATAAAGAGACTAAGCCGAAAAGAAAATGAATGAAATTAGGAAATTACCGATGGCAACTTTATTTACCTCCGGACCTCTAGCCTTAATCAAGTATGGCTTTTGGCCCTTCCTAAGAAAAGGTTTGGGCACGCCTGATTTACCTAAACATACAAAAAATAAATAGAAAAACCAACTAGGAACCACCCTATATATTATATTCAGCATTTCTTATTAAACACTGTACAAATAATGTTATATTAAATAGAAGTTGTAGTTATATAACACAAACCTACCTTGTTTAGACCATCTGTCAAAGCAAGTAAACTCACATTTTAGCAGTAAAATGATGCTGCCTAGTATATCGGAATTACATCTCATGAGTTAATATCTTGCTAGTACACAATAAAATGAGTTATTCATGGTGTGATAAATCAGTCTGATGGTGTGCAGTTTGTTTGTTTGCTTTGTTTTTGTCATTTTCTGACAACATTGTTTGTTTTTTTTTGCACCAACTGAACTATCCGAAGATTTCAAGGACCAACAATTATTAGAGAGGCACTGGAAATATGTCTTGCAGAAGCATGATAATAATTCAGTAAAGATTTGAGGCTTAGATTAAAGAAATAAAAACAAACAGTCTCCACCCCGACCCAGTCATAAATGATAATCCCCAGTTAAATTGCTTAATGACAAAAGAAGTGGCATATGCCACACATAACAGATGCATATTAAATCCCATTCTGTTGCTCTTACTAACCTTGGGCCCAAATTACACTGTAAGTGTATATTACTAAACTGTGTCTCTCTGCAAGTAAATAAATAGATTTTTAAATATAGCTGATAAAAACCTTTAATTGTGACAGGAAGGGAGGATAGCTTGAACCTAGGAAATACATACTATATATGCTATATACAAATCTGAAAAATGCACAGGAGATGGTCTTACACAATAAAATGATTGATTTGAAAGAAGGTAGTCAGCTTGGATTAAGTGTATATTGTAAACTATATCGTGCAATATTTTCTAGACTAAATTTACAGACATTAACATACAGTATCTGAACTTGCCCTCTAGCCACGTTCTTGAAATCAACTGCACTTTTTGGTAGACTCACTAGAGGGCAACATTTTCTCAATAGAGAATTTAAAACATGAAGAAGAGGAAGATGGAGGACTAATTAAGAATGATGTCAAATCAGTCATATGTATTCAATTTCATAATAAAATACAACATGATGAGTTAAATTGTGTTAAAATGATGTTTTATGTTAAGCCATATTACTTATGCCGATTTGTACACCATCTCTCTACTTACAAGAAACAACACAGAGAAGAAACATTGCTGGATTTCCTGTGATACATGAGATCAACACACAGACATGTGATAGAGGCTGACAAACAAGTACTAACACCTTCCAACATACACATGAATGAGAATATTTAGAAATATATGGAGCTACTAATATGCCAAAACAATGTAAATTTGAATAGTGTTTGTTTAAATTGTTGACAATTGTAATTTAATAAATCAGAACTTTTATATGCCGTTAAAGATTGCTTTGAATTTCTTAATATGAATTTCTTCATTTGAATTTGAATTTCATAACCTAAATATACTGAACATCTTAAATTTAAGACAACTGAATTATTCAGGGCAGATTTTTTTATTAGACTTACTTTCAAACAAAGATTTTTTGTTTTCTGGATTCCTAAACTGCGAATATCCAGTTTGTAAAAACACAGTTTTAAGTTTTCAGAAATTCAGATGATCAAATTCAATATTCTATAAATTTAACCCCTGGCCTACTTTCTGCTGAATGTAAATTTAACAATCTGAATTTCTGGTTTTAAATTTTAGAATATTGAATTTGATAATCTGAATTTTTTCATCTTGAAAACTTGAAACTGTATTTTAACTGGATATCTGCAGTTTAGGAATCCAGAACACACAAAAAAATCATTGTTTGAAAATATGTCTATGAAAAATTCTGCATTGAAAAGTTTAGTTGTCTTAAATTTCAGGTGTTCAATATTCAGGTTATGAAATTCAAATTAAAATTAAGAAATTCAAATTCAAAACAATTTTAACACCATATAAAAAATCAGATTTATTAAATTACAATTGTCAATAATTCAAATTAACACAATTCAAATGCACATTGTTTTGGCATAGTTTTAGCTCCATAGAAATACACACAAGAAAATGTACAATTGAACTACTGACAACACTGGATGAACAGCACACATCATGAAATGAAAAGTGCATAACGTAATTTTAGACTTACGATTTGAGAGGCTTCTTCTTGGTTTTGGCAGGTTTGTTCTGGTTGTGATCCTCCAGCTCAACAATGTGATCATTGTCATTTTCATTATCATTGCTGGTCTGGTCAAAAGAGGCACCTTTCGGGGGTGAGTTCCCAATCTTGCTGGATGATTTGAAGGGACTGATTGAGCCATCAAAGGAGTCTGATTCAAAGCTGTATGATCCTTTAGAAAGACCTGGAGAATTGGGGATACCAGTGTTTGAAGAAAATGGATTAAAATTAGGGTCTTCCCACTTGCTGGGGTCAAAGTTGTATGATGCCTTGGGGATTGGGATATCGTCATTGTCATTTGAAAGTGCTGGGAGAGGTGCATTGTCTATCTGCTCCATTTGGGGTGGAGGGGCCTTCTTTATCCCTAGTTTAGGCTTTCGGATTGGCATCTTGGCACCTGGTTTCTTGCCCAGGTTTTTGGGAGGAGGAGTGCTGCGTGATGCCTCTCCACTGTCCTCTGAATAGTCAAACTCCAGTCTGACTGGTTGACGATTGGGGATTGGCTGTTCCTCAACGTTTAGGGGTTGCGCTTTAGCAGGGGAAGGGGCACGGGGCTGTTCCAGAGCAGCAGGGGTGTCTTGAACTGATGTAAAGTCAGCCTTCCTGCCTAAGACTGGCGAATTGGCAATCTTACTGCCTCCCGTACTAAATGGGTTAATATTTTCAAAGTTATCCGGATCCCATTTGTAGGAGGCACTGGGAAGGATAGGAGACTCCTCGTCAGGGACAGTTGAAGCTTCTGGTACTGGATCAGGTAGTTCCAGTAAGGGTTGAGCTGATATTGAGGTGGTCGTAATCTCCTCAGCCAAAGGTGGAGAACTCTCTACTTGAGACTTTCCCCTGTTCCTGCGTAGGGTACCAGCAGGACTAGGACTAGGGCTAGGAGAAGAACTAGGCTTATCTTGGGTTTGCAAGGGGCTTTCAGGACGGGGTTTCCCTCTCTTTTTCTGTTCAGGAGTGCTGCTGGAGGACACAGTTTTAGGAGAAGAACGCTCTGGGTTTGAGTTTTGTCTGGAGAGAGGCTTCTTCTTCAGAGAACCTGGACGGGGCTTCTTCACTCTACGAAGGGTTCCCGGTGCACTCTCTGTTCCTATGTTAAAAGACTCTGTTCGTGGGTGAATGGGTTTGTCGGAGATTCCTGGGGATTTGTTTCCTGGGCTTTCTAACTCACCAGACTGTAGGCTTTGAGAGCGGGTGAGAGGTGCTCGGCTTGATCCAGAACCAAAATTTGATTCTGGAAAAGGGTCATTAGAGATTAAGTACTCTAGGTTGTAGGTGCCACTAGCAGCTATTGGTTTGTCCTCATCAAAGGCTGTCGAATCAGAGCGACTGGGAGATCTATGGAGTGATGGGTCTTCACCTTCACTGGCAGGGACGTCAGAAGAAGAAGCTGTGAAAAATGGTCACATTAATATACATTTTGAAGAACAGATCATACTTTAAAGAAGATCACAGAGTGATTCAGAGCTGCACAGTGGTGCAGTGGGTAGCACAGTTGCCTCACAGCAAGAAGGACGCTGGTTCAAGCCTCAGCTGGGTCAGTTGATGTTTGTTTTATTGTTTAATATCTGATAATACTCTACATTTTACACAGCAGATGCCCTTCCGGCTGCAACCCAGTTCTGGGAAACACCCTTTACACACACACTCATACACTATGGCCAATTTAGTTTATTCAATTTATCTATAGTACATGTCTTTGGACTGTGGGGGAAACCGGAACACACGGAGGAAACCTACTTGATCATGGGGAGAACATGCAAACTCCACACAGAAATGCCAAATGGCCCAGCCGGGACTCGAACCAGCTACCTTCTTGCTGTGAGGTGACAGTGCTAGCCACTGAGCCACCGCCTATATGGAGAAATATTGTAAACAATAAACCTACCTGTGTGTTTAGGGGACAATGTCTCCGAACTGGTGTAGGGGTGCTCTGTTGGGGGCACTGATGGGGATACGGACTTCACAGGAGTGGTAGACTCTGGGGTTTCGAAAGCTCCGTCTGAGTCTGAGCTCCTACAGAAGAGACAGTGAGACAAAAGAGAGTCTTAATAAACTGAATTAAGAGTTTATTCAATAACCATGTTAACGTCAAGACATTCAAAGAAGCTGCATTTCCAATCCAGCAGAGATACATAAATAAACAGCTGTTTATGTGGCAACATGTCACAGCTCATAATTATAAATCAGGATCAAATAAATACACGTGCATCTACAGTATATCACGACGTAGGCATAATTCAACACCGTATTGCAGGGGAGTGAAACCTATGGCTCTCGAGCCACATGTGGCTCTTTGACCAAAAATATGTGGCTCTCCAGCTGTCTTCCTTCAATATTATTTTACAGTTTAAAAAACTATAACCATCACTAAAAATCAGTTTCCTATCGAAAATACAATTACAATGCCCTTTTAAATTGTAATTTTATCCAGCACAATGAAGAACAGATCAAGAACAGCTCCAACAACTCCAACTTTTGAGTCTTTTTAAGAGGTCACTGAAAACACTCTTATTTTCTTTAGCTTTTAATCATTTGCTGTGAGTTTATGCATTTTGGTTCTGGTATGTTTGCATGTGTTTTATGTGTTTTTACAGCACTTTGGTACCCATTTTGGTTTGTTGAAAGTGCTCTAGACATTGAGTTGAATGAATAAGAACTCAGTTAACAATAAAAGGACATTTCGACAAATGTGCGTTTGTGGCAATGTGGATAAACCTGAATTGTGACACCAATAAAGGGCAAACAACTTACATTTCTATGGTAACTTAAATTCAAACAACATTTATGAGTAGTGATGGCGAAACTAAAAATACTATAACTTTCTTCATTCATGGACTTGCTCAACATGTGATGCTTCATATTTGTTTATTTTTGAGTTGTGCATGGACATAAATTAAAAGGATTTGTTTAAACTTGTATTATTTATAGTAATATTACAAATAATAATATAGTATTAGTAGTAATATACTATACTATATTAATTTATAGAAATACAGTAGCAAATGCATTTTTAAAAAGGCATTTTTAGATATACACACACACACACATACACACACACACACACACACACACAAATATATATATAGGCTCTTTACAAAAATGCATTTGTTTAAAAAAAATCAGAAATGGCTCTTTGCTGAAAAAAGATTCCCGACCCCTACCCTATTGGGTTATTACAGATGGATTTTAAAGCTCTGGGTCTGCAGCTACAACAGGAGACCAATAACAGCAGCTCAAACACGTATTACATTCCCCCATGGTGTCTGTATTCTCTCTCATTCACTCATTATTTCATTATGACCAATATCAGAGCGAAGTTGGAATATCAAACCCAGTTAACACATTTGAATGCCATTTCAGTCGAGACCGATGATGCCCATGTTGCTTTTTACATCAATGCCACAAAATGTTGGTTTGTCACCGTTTTTATTTACATCAATGCCACAAAATGTTGGTTTGTCACCGTTTTTACGTTTTGGCATTGATGCATACTGTAATACACAGACCTGACAAAATATGCGGTTGCGTAGGAAAGCTAATTGGTACAAATCCAGTAACAGACTAATCACAGCATTAAAGGCGCAGCCTCAGACAGATGTGCAGACCACCACCCAGTCGTACCACATTAGTCCCTGTCCTCTCCCTGCTGCTATCTATCCCATGCTCACCTTTGCCCGTCTGGGATCATGTAATCATATCTGGAGGTCCAGCTGAGGCGTCGGAGGAGTCCTAGAGCTGGATCTACCCCTTCCTCTCCAGATGTCCCTCCCAGCAGTGTGTCCCAGCCCCAGCGAGCCCACTGCAGCGGAGACAGAGCCTGCCACGCACTCACTGCCATGTCCGCCACCAATATCAGGCTCACCTAATGCAGATCTGGAGCACTTTTTTCTAATCCGTTGTGCGCAACATTTCCTAATCCATCATCTTTCTTTTATAATATCCTGCGATCTTTCTCTTCAGTCTTATGCTGAAGGTGGACTTTATCCAAATGAAGCCCGCTGCAGATACTCTGCTCTTGCCGACTCACCGCTTGGCTCTCTCTCTTTTTCCCTTTAACACATCCTTTGACACGCTTCCCTCCCCCACGTCGAGGAGGGAAGCAACACTTTTCATTCTGGCTACTGTAGTAAAAAGACAAAACAAGTCTTTCTGTTTATATGATGATTTATTTTATGCCACATTATCTCTCTCTCTCTCTAGTCTTTTATGAAGTAAAGCAAATATAGACACTAATAAAGAAACAAATCCGTTTTGTTGTGAACGCCATGATTGGTTCTCTTAGTATCTACAGCAAAGACTACATTCATACACTCCGTTTTGCTGCATCAAATTCTGATGAATGTATTGATGCCTTCACTTCGGTGCAGTGAACACACCCATTCCCTGCTGAAAAGATTTGCACATATTTTGGATGCTGCTCCTCAGCGTGAGATGCTAACCAGCAGCAAGATGATCCAGATCAATAAAAAGAAGAAAATTCTGTTCTTTTCAGGATGAGCGATTCTACATTTGTCAGGAAGCACTCCAGGATTACAAACATGAGTAGCATCGTTGAGCATTTCATAATATTAAAACTAAATCATTTTCTTACAATCACATATTTGTAAATAATGCAAAGAAAAAATCTAAAGGTGACGTTGACTTGAAATTTGCCAAAAATGTTGGTAATGCATATGTGAAATCCATATATGCAAAGAAAACAAATCTAATTAGTTTATAAATTAAATTTTGTGTCATCAAATGAAACGACACAGGGAAAAAGTATTGAACACATGAAGGAAGGGAGGTGTAGAAAGGCAGTGAGAGCCCAGACAGCAGCTGAAATCTCTCAGTAGTTATTCAGCAACTCTCTGCCCTTCGTCATTGGTCTTTATGGCTTTATCAGGATGATAAAGATGAGACCAAAGTGGACATTTTAGCAAGACAATGATCCAAAACACAGAAGCTGCAATCAAAAGTAAAGTAATAAACACGTTTCAGTAGTTCAGTACTTTCTCCTTGTGTCATTTCAATGTAATTACACACATAACTCTTTCTTCACATAACATATTCTATGAGAATTTACCAAAATCTGGTTCATTTCCATGTCAACAGCTCCTTTAGAAATATTATTGCTAGGAAAAAAACAGGTCATTTTCAATACCTATTTTCCTCGCTGTATTTAATGATGAATGTATTATGTTAATATTTACTAAATGTGGTTCATTCCGCTGTGACGACCCCTGGTAAGTCAGTGGCTAAGCCAAAGAAAAGTGAATATTTATTATAGAAATATAATACTATAAATGATATGAACTATACCTACAGTATCATTAATTTACATTTACATGCAATTCTCCAATGTAACATTAAGATTCAATACCCAGTTCTTTGAAAACTAAATCAGATTGAATTACAACTACCTTACCTGATCTGATCAGCATTCATAATAAAATAAAATGGATGATTTGATCATATAGATTAAAAATGCTCATACATGTGATAATAAAAGTCCCTCTGCATCATGTAGACAGGTATAAACTGATCCAACAACAGAGAGAGAGAAGTTAATCCGAGTTTACAGTAATTGTCAGGTTTAGTCCCAAACTCAATGGGATGTAATAATGCTTAAATTAGATATAAATACATACTGTAAATATGTTGACATATTACAGATTTTAAACTTAAAGATAATAATATTAATATTAAATAAGATATAATTAAAAAGCAGATGGAATGAGATGCATTTGAAAAGTCTTCAGGTCTAATTTTACAGTTTTATGTGTGTTGATGAGTGTGTTAATCGATGAGATAATTATCACTTGATGAGCATTTCAACCCATGCAGAGACGGTTTTATCTGGCAAGCACACTGTTGCCATGGTGACAGTGCTCTCTAGACATATGCTCCCATGTGCCAGACAACACACACACACAAAATCCTGGCTGAAGCCTCAATTTTTCTTCTCTTCCACATGTGCACAGAAAGCCTATTAGGACATATAAAAAGCCATTTATTTCCTGGTGTGGGAAAATAAAATGCTGATTTATTTCTGAAAGGTCTGCTGAGGAAATTAGGTGGAAAACTGTATCATGAAGTTTATGTCCCTCTCGGGGGTTTTAAAAAAACTGTGAATGGTTTTCCAAGTCTAGTGTTTCATATTTGAAACTTTCTTCTATATGATACAACAAAATATATAATACACCTGTCTTCAATTACTAAATCTCATCGAAAATTTTAATAACTCCACTGAGAGAGGGATAATTGCAAATTGCTAGCAGTAAACTGTAAATGAATATATTCAGCATTAATCTGAAAATGCTGCAGCGCCATTAAACCTCTGCAATAAATACACCTTAAGGTCTAATATAATCTAAAATGCTAAAGTTTTTTAGGTGAATGTGTCTTTTTGGTACAGCACTCTAGCCACAAACCCTGTTGTTAGTGTAAAATCCCACAATGCTGTTTATATGAAGCAAATCTAAACCAATATTACAGCTATTAACTTGACAGAGAACTGATATATATATCACTAACAAAATACTGTATTAATTATAAAATTCCTTGTTCTGGTAGCAATCATAATTTAAAAATACCTTGAGAAAAAAACATTCAGATTTGCTCTTTTTGTGCCAGAGGGTACAAAATGTTCTAAATATTAAGGTTATGATACAAGTTGACCACTAGAGGGAGATAGAGCAAACGAGATTAGAGAGAACGAGAGAGGGAGAGAAGGCTGTGCTCTAAAAAGTATATACCACCATATACTGCTGGTGTGGATACTATACTAATAGCAGTTTACTATTCTGCCCTGTGTTTGCAACCTTGAGACATCTTTATTAAAGCACGCTTTTACGAAGCAGATGCCCTTCCAGCCGCAACCCATCTCTGGAAAACATCCACACACACTCATTCACACTCATACACTATGGACAATTTAGCCTACCCAAATCACCTGTACCCATGTCTTTGGACTGTGGGGGAAACCGAAGCACCAGAAGGAAACCCACATAAATGCAGGGAGAACAAGCAAACTCCACAGAGAAACATCAACTGACCCAGCCGAGGCTCGAACCAGCGACCTTCTTGCTGTAAGGCGACAGCACTACCTACTGCGCCACTGCGTCTCCGAGGTTTTATTTAATGCTTTATTTATATCTAGGTGAACTGATTAAGTACATTGTGAAATCCAACAGTCAACTTGTTCAAATGTGTGTGGTTAACTCAAAATTGACTGAAAGTTAATTCTACTCATTTATAAAGAGTTTTGAACTCAGTGTTGATGGTACTGAGTTATTTAAATACCTCATTACTTCAGCTTAATGGATCATGGTCACAGAACTCATATAGATACATTTTTTAACTTAAATGGTTTGCTGCAATCAGTTTCCTCAAACAGTTTGAGTTGCCTTAACTTTGAGTTGCCTTAAATTTGGTTTTACAGTACTCAGTTCATTTAAGTTCTCCTCACATGGATTAAGTTCACAGTACTCATTAGGATTAGTTTTTAAACTTAAATAGTTTGCAGCAATCAGTTTCCTCAAATGGTTTGAGTTACTTTACTTTTTGGGTTTTACAGTGTAGTTAAATCACAGAGATTCATTCATTCATTAAGTTCCCTTCGGCTTAGTCTCTTTTTCAGAGATCGCCACAGTGGAATCAACCACCAACTATTCCAGCATATGTTTTTACGCAGCAGATGCCCTTCCAGCCGCAACCCAGTTCTAGGAAACATCCATACACACTTATTCACACGCATACATTACAGCCAAATTAGTTTGTTCAATTCACCTATAGCGCATGTGCTTGGACTGTGGGGGAAACCAGAGCACCTGAAGTAAACCCACGCCAACACGGGGAGAACATGCAAACTCCACACAGAAATGCTAACTGACACAGCCGGGACTTGAAACACCGACCTTGCTGTGAGTGCTAACCACTGAGCCACCGTGTCAGCCTTAATATAATATTAATTGTATAATAATAATAATGTTGATGGTATTACAAGTATTAATAAAACATTACTCATAATACTAACCACCTCAGGCCCACTTAATTTTGGAATAATTCGGGCCGTGTCCACATGAGGAGACCATATTTTTATGGTCAATATTTTAGTCAAGTTATGTCCCGTGTCAGACATAAACATAATTATTCACCGTTTAATAATAAACAAAAAAGAAAAGAAAACATAAATAAAATACTATATACAGACCAAAAAAAGAAACCATGGACTTGTGCAATAGGAAGAAGAAGAAAAATTCAATAACTAAATATAAGATATACATGATAGAATGTCTGCTTTTATGTTTGTCCAGCAACATCAAAGCTGTTGCTTCATGAAGAGTTGCTTCATTTTTTATACACAAATATTTATCATATAGGCATTTTGTCCAGATGGAACTGGTGGTTTGGGACAGTGAAACAATTTCCCAGAAAGGATAAATCTGGAAATGATGCCTTGGCTTTTTATTGTGGACACCCAATCCACATATTTCTTAAAAATTATGATGTCATCAGCCCACGTCTTGACTAGTCAGACACCATACATCATCTAACAGCAACAACAACAATGGTGGACTAAAAGGCATATGTTTGTGCAGCAGAAGCTACTGAGCTTAACAGCTAAAAACTAAAAAGCATTCATCATGTTTTTCTTGTGTTGGTTTCTGTCATGTTTAGGCTCATGTTCCAAGTCCTCTGTTTTGTGCATCTCTCTGTTGTAGAACTGCAGTGTCACATACTGGTCTGGCACGTATACTACATTTATTTTCAGTAATTTCATATGCATGCAGATCATTTTTAAGACGACACGAAGACTGGATATGGAAAGCTCTGGCCTCAATGACCTATCATCATTTTATACCTTCTACCTTCTAAATGAGCAATATTTCAAGTCAAAAATGTTACTAAAAACTAGACATCCTAGGTTCTTCGACAGGGCTTCCTCTCAGTGTTATAACAACTTTCACTACCAGATCTGTCAAATAATTCAAGCATACCCTCAATATTTTATGTGTGCTAGATCTCCTGCAGCTCTGAGCTGATTTTGAGGTCTCTGAGGCTTTACGAAGTGAAGACTGATAGGCAAAGAGTGCTGGCCATGTGCATCACCCTGATCCATCAGGAACATCTCAAAGCTGAATCACCACATGTTGCTCATTTTGACACGATGTTGTCAAAAGGCTTGAGGTCTGATGGACCCATGGTGACATCACACTGTGAGAGGACATATGACCACCCCAATGACAGCCCCATTTTAACATGCTATGATACAAATGACAGTCAACACAAATGCAAACTTCATATAACAAGGAAAGCAGAAGCAGGGGTGGATTTAGTCATTTGGGGGCCCTAAGCAATTCTAGCCATGAGGCCCAAACATCCTAATATGCACCCTTTGTATTTATTTATTTATTTCTTTGTTTCTTTGTTTGTGTTGATGACTAACTTATGTCACTCAATCTTCTTTTATATATTTTTCTTAAAATAATAATAATAATAATAATAATAATAATACAAATAAATGGTTTTATTTTTATGCTAAATCTTTATCCGATTTGACTGTTGGACTGCTCCATTATTGGGGGGTGGAGGACAAATTTGCACAGAGGTAATAATTATGCTGCAATTTTATCTATTAGACAAATATGATAGAAAACGATGTGATATATAAATAATTTATAGTTATATGTTATACTACTAAGTATTTAATAGGGGGGCCCCAAATTTCCTGGGGCCCTAAGCGGCTGCTTACCACGGTTATGGGTTAAATTAGTCCCTAAGCAAAAGTGTCGGTTGGCTAATAGTACCTGCCCAAACAGGTAAAATAAGTGCAAATCAAACAAACGTATAGACAGAAGGTAAAACAAACTCTTCAGGTTGTTTATTCCATTTGTGAAAGAACGTGCAGGTCACATGATTAAATTGTGCACAGAGTTGAAAGCTTAGCGGTGTGTGAAAACTCTGACATCAGGGGCATCGGTGTTTTAGTGTATTTAAGTATATGTATTTAGTGTATTTTAGTGTATTTTAGTTTAGTGTATTTATTAATCAAACTTGTTATGTTTTCAGCGTTCTGAGGGATATTGAGTGGTTCTCAATCACATTTGTGATATTAAATAAACAGTGACAGGTTTGCCTTCCTGCACCTATTAATGAATGATCATAAAAGATTGCACATATTTTTATTTACCTGTTTAACTTTTATGTGCGAGCCAGTGTATAATAAAATACAAACATCTAGCTTTACAGACCCCTACAAACACCTTTTTTCAAGAAAAATGTTTTGTGAACACTTACACTCTCTGTTGGTGCTCTAGATGTGCCGGTTTCAAACCGATAAATTCATACTTTTGGTGCAAACATGCATTTACAATGATATAAACCATTATTAGGGGTGTTCAAATGTATATTGAAGTTATCTATTATTTTAATTTTGAATATTATTTAAGATACAGACCAGAGCAAACTATTTCTTAAATATTAATGTGCAGACCCCTTCATACATCTTGTTTTTATGTCCATCAGAGGGATCAAGCGTTAATTAGGGAGGTCAGAGCCCCTCAAACCCCCCTGTAATTCGCACTCTGCATATATGTACAGGAATGAAAGAGAATGAGCTCTATTTATCCTTAAATCAAGTGCATTTCTGCGTTTATGAAGAGCTGAAGGCAACTCTTTATAAATGCCACAAAAATAATGTATAAACACTACAAACAAAGGTCTTTATTATTTTAGAATGTAAATAACATTGTATGACTGCAAGACTTTAAAAAAATGACCTCAAAAATTATATTCTATCATGGTGGGCTGCTGGTATA